>NW_019384527.1:622365-695545 GCF_000671375.1 Centruroides sculpturatus
ATTTTTTGGATTGGAATGGGTAGAGGACGAGCAAAGAGAATGACAAAAGTCATTATTGGTCGTTTTACCTATAAGAACTTGGCGCGCGATCCAGTTTTTCTCTCTACTTGCTACGCTGTCTAGCAAGTAGGGTTGGTTTCTGGAAACAAAAAAAACCACCACAAAGTGGGTGTCACCTTGACGTGGTTTTGTGGCTTAAGTGAGAAAATTTTATGATAATTCTGGAAATAGAATTTTCTACAAACCAAGAACACCCGACAGCATCAATTTTTGAAGTTTCAGAGTTTTACAGTTAAGAAACTAACATTTCCATGTAACAACAGGTAACGGATTTGTTCTGACTTCTTGTGCAAATAACAAATACCTAAGCATTTTCTAAACGAAACATTTGTCTTTAATTAATGTGTGAATTTATTATAGATGCTTATCTAATAAGTATAAGCACCTTAATCGGGATTTCTCTGTTAAAAATAGTACTTTTGCTAATTGTTTAAATATTAAGTTTTTTTTTTTTTTTTCAATTCTTGATGAAGCTGATAAACGCCATGCTAGGCTTGATCTGGATTTGTTAATTTTGCGAATTTTTAAATTAATAATAAAAGTATCAATAATTAAGATTTTTTAAAAAATGACCAATTTGCTCTATACGAATTGTAGTACAAATTTGGTTGTTTGCTACTGATAATTTTTTGTGTTTTCATTGTTCAAACAGAAATCCTGACTTTCACGTCTGACTGGTACTAACGTAAACGTTTTAGAGATGAAAACTTCGGCTGCAACCTCTCTTACACGAGTCTCTGTATAACTCATATAGATTAATGAAGGGCCGGCCATCGTGAAACACCAGCATGACCCCTGACCCAAACGATGGCATACCTGTTGATATCTTTGGCTAATTCCAGCAAGATATCTGATTTACAATCAGCATGCACTGCACATTATTCTTTGCATTGCAAAATGACACGCATACGTCAGGAACTTCTGTTCGAATAAACCTCACCCGCCGTCCGGGTCGGCGATTTTAAAAAGGTGGCAACCCTAGGTGGAATCCCGCCCACGCGCGTCTCAACAGATAAGGCCATTCACATACTGACCACACGCTTGCAATTAAAATATCGAAAAGTGAAAAATATTTTTCCCTTTAATTAATTTTCTTTACCATTGAGGCGCCCCTAGGACTTAGCGCCTGGAGCGGCTGCTCCGTTCGCCCTATGGTAGGGCCGGCTCTGCTATTGACTAGTATAATGTTATTTGCTTATTATTGTACGATATAACGAATAAAATCTAATTATTCTTAATATAATGTTTTACTACATCGCTCAGAAAACTGTTTTTCGCCCCAAAAATATAAATTGTTACTAATCTCCCCCTGAACATGGAAAAACGCCCACATGGGGGCGATATCGCCCCAGTTGAGAAACACTGGTCTATGTCTTTCAATGACCATTAACAAGTCTCAAGGCCGAAGCCCGAGAGTTGCAAGACTTGACCTGGGATGCAGGTGCTTTTCACACGGCCAACTCTATATTGCTGCAAATCGGGGAGCATCTGTCAGTGCTGCGTCTTCATTACTAACTTATTTCTTTTTATAGGCTAGGTGTAATTCATTGAATTTTTAAAATAATTATTCGAGAGAATTGTGCAACTTCTGTGTAGAGAAACAAATTGTTGATGCCTGACATATTTTGGCTAAATGTGGGCGTTTTAAAGTATTAGGAAAAGAAATTTTTGACTGCATTATTTCTCCAGGGGACGTGATTTTTACCGCATCGTCGCTAAACGGATTTCCTATCGGTCTAATTTTTCCCTTCCGATTTACGCCTCAAAGTCAAAAATTTTCCACTTTGTATTCCATCGTCCGTTTTCGCACGTCAGTCCCGGGCTTAAGAGCAAAATCGGAAATAGGGACGTGGTGACGTACAATGGTGGTAAAATTCGACGGACGTTCGGCATTCGGTAGGCGGTCGCCAATCCAGGAAACAAACCAATACTTCTAGTTAAGTACTTGTTTACAACATCATTGAATCAAGACGAATTAGAAAATTTATATTCAAGCATCAGACAACACGAAGGGAATACGAGAGTAAAAACCTCCCGTAGCACGTGGTCTGTGGGGTTGAACAAAAGAACAATTAAACTATGAATAGTCGGCGCCAAGGATGAAATTTTTAACGTTTTGATATAAGGAACCTATAGCCGGAAATTTGACCTAAAGAATCTACAGCGGTAGGAAGTGCTTCACCGCCATTCACTTTGGTAGCTACCCTTCCGTCCATTGACGTCACGCTATTGCTGCGGATGGAAGACTGTAAACAGACAACTACAGTGGTCTAACTGAGCTTGTGTATAGGACGTTGTGTACTTAGTGCTTGTCGTTCTTCGGGTCACCCTTTGCATCCACTGGCGCTGTGCTGTAAACACACACCTAGTCAACGCGAGTCAATGTACTGTACAGTTGTCTGCTTATCGTGTTTCACGTACTGTGGATACGTTCTGGCGTCATGGAGGGTAACTATACATTTGGAGAACTTGCTGATATGCATTAGTGTTATGGTGAAGCTCGAGGGAATGCCATTGCGCATACCGACCGCATAGAACCTGCAAAGTGCTGCAGAAACTTTTCCGGTGTCACATTTCCGGCTATAGGTTCCTTAAAACGTTCAAAATTTCATCCTCTACAATCCTCCAAATTTTTAAAACGTCATTCTGATACACCCTGTATAACAATTACTATGGTTGTCGAAATACTGAGTATAAATAGGGTTTGCTTGCAAAACCGGACCAAGTCGCGGGCAACAGCTAGTTTTATATGTTTCAACATACTTCCACGCCCGTGTGCTTTCATTATTTCAGCTATGTAGTCAATAGAACGTAGAGCACAATGGAATTGCTTTGTTATATCAATTAAACTATCTAAGTTTTAAATAAAAAAACCACAAAAACCAATAATTTGGATAGGAAAAATATTCTAAATCGTTGAAAGTTAGGAACATCGAATACTTTCGTAACCAAATTACGATTACGCCATTCCCAAAACTTTACGCAGTAAGTATACAGTACGTCTATTCGACATTAATATTTAAACCGGATAGTAATATAGCGTATTAATAAAGCTTTTTAGCCTGGCCGACCGCCATAGTTCGAATGTTATCGTCCCACGTGATCTTTATGACGGCCTTCCTATTGGCCGAATTTATACCGTTCCGCTTTCCGCGACGGAAAATTTGAAAATTTTCAACTTCGTATTCTGTAGGCTTCGACGACAAAAGTGACGTCATTTTGCCGTCCTGTCTACGGTTTCCGTTGTCCATTTCCGCATGTGAGTACCAGGCTTTAGGGTGGATGCACACTTGTGGCCAGGCAAAGCGGCAATCCGCTTAATTTCAGCGCACGCATAGGGTATTCGAGACGGGAAACGCTGCAGATTCATTTGTTTACAAATTTCGTTTCGTACAGCCGACTTTATTTAGCTGGAAGATTTCGATGATTTTGGAATAGAGAAATTTTCTCAAATCGGGAAAGTTAGTATGTTTGTTAAGTTATGGCAACGCAACACTTGGGCGATCTACCTAGGGGATGCTTTCCGGGATGTCTTTTAAAGGAAACTGGCCCCTATTTAGGCGTTACATACGTGGAGAAAACTGCACGTGGCCAGCCCGGCGCCAACCCACAACCGAACTCCCGGTGTTCAGGGTACGAAGACCGTCGGCCACTGGTGGGCCCAAATCGGGAAAGAATCGGCGTGCAAAATACACTTATTCCTCGATAAAGAGTACTATTTCGTGTAAGATTGGTTTGTATTGTCCTTCGAATTAAATCATATGCGATTATTTTTGTAGAATTTACGTTAAATTTATTCTCTTTTCCTCGTTATTCTAACGTTGGTCGAACCCGTCCAACTTCCCGCCATTAAACCACGTAGTTCTACGTCGATTCACAAAACAACCGTTATCGACCTATAGAAATGCGTCTCGCGGTGGCCGCCGCAAAAGACAAATTCCACCGAAGTTCGCGGCACACGAGAAAATCTGTCCAAAATCGACTTCTGCGGCGATAAAAGTGACATCATTCTGCCGCGCCATACGTGTCCATCCACCCTTAACGTCCGCAATCTTACCCCTCTATTTCGGAAGTAAAATGACACCTTTTTCTGTCTTCTACTTTATAACCGAAACTCACGTCCCAGACAGTGCCAGTTCCTGACTGTATTCCTATTGGACGAAACGGTATTCGAAATAGAATCACCGCTATTTTGTCGGAAATAGTAAATAGGGTTACGACCAGCTTGATGAATTGCAGATACAATATGTCGTAAATTTCTTTCGAGAAGAGGGAACCCCTGCTGACTGTATTAGGCGACGTATCGAGGCTAGACAGCCCCGTCGTCTTAAATGACCATGCAATCATGATCTCTCTTTGGTAGAGGAGTCAAAGCGCAAAGCAAACTGCACCAAAATTCTATCTTGTAGCAAGAGGATAGGACTCAAGAGCGAAGCATAGTCCTCATTGGGTTGTACTGCTAGAGCCCGAGCATTTACCTCAGTCCGGTTTTAATTGTTCAGACACTGCAGTGATTACTCGGTGCCTGCTGTCGATTAAAATAGTCTCTTTGTACTCTGGCAAGTGTGCCATTTGGCGGAGCAGGGGCTTTATCTTAGAGTTGTGATATGAGGTGTTACACACTAGGAGCTTTACACGCATTAAACATGCCCGACGATTTATTTTATTTTCGTGATTTATACTATACTTTCGGTCCAAACTCGTTATTAGTTTTTGTGAAGTACGTACTGTACCTCATTTTGTAGTAATAAACATGTACAAATAAGTTTGGAGGAAAAGTATCAGTGGCAAAGTTCCAGTTAAGGGATCCGAAACTTTCCTTAACAACTGCGACCGGCAAATTGGGTACAGAAGGATGCAGGTGTCGACGCTCTTAAAATTTAGAAGAAAAAGACACAGACGGACGGCGACATTTTTTTTATTTTATAACGGAAAAGCTCGGAGCGGGAAGTCGCCGGAGCTTCCCGGTTCGCGTCCGCTGCCTCCGCCCTCCCCAGACGACAGCCTCTCGCCTGGGTCCCGACCACCGGGCGGCCGGGACCGAGCCGAAGAGGAGGAGCAGGAGCAGGAGCGGGAGCCAGATACAGAGAGAGAGCGAAGAGAGCGGAGCGGCACTCTCTTCGGTTTATAAAAAATAAAGGGTGACGTTCTCCACCACTGAAAGGCGGAGAATCTCGGAGATTGCGCAATAAATAGGAGATGTAGCCTCTACTTGTTCTTGACTCCGAAGGGCACTCTCTTGGTGACTCGACCGCAGAACAGACCTCCGACGAAGATGATTCCCAGCAGACCCATGGCCACCACGGCGAAGTAGTTCCTGGCCGGAGAACTGGCCACCTGGCGCACCAACTCTTCGATGGTCTCGGCCGGCGCCACCTGCAAAATACAATTTCTTCCAGTACTAACGATCGAAACGGAAGTTCTGGATTGTTAGGTTACCGGTAACACTCCGGACTACCTTTCGCCTACCTACATAAAAATAAAACACACACTCGACAGAAGCTGGTAGCTGTCACATTCCAAAGATAAATATTTTTATTTCCACTGGAATGTCCATTTTATTTTGGGAGTATGCAATTTTCTCGAAAATATATCCGGAAATACGGAGTGTGGTAAAACTCGAAAATAACTTCTCGTGTTTTACTACACTCAGGCAATTTCCTGGTCACTGTATGTTCCTATAAACATTTTATTTTCGCGTAATGCAGCAGTTTGTTTGTTTTGCATAACTAAATCAAATAGCAGATAAAAAAAGATTACATTATTTGTGTTGCATGTCTACTGTATATATATACACAACATACACTATACAATATTTAGGGGGCCAGTCTAAGATAGATGTTACATCGAATTTTCCCAACACTATAGAAAGATGTCAATTACGCAATACAATTTCGTTAACAGCTGCATGAAAGCAGATCATCAACATTTATTGAAAATCTGAATGACTCCCACTTTTATTTTCAACAAAATAATCCAGCTGTGCATTCTGCAAAATCCACTTTTGAACACTTTTTTAGTAATGGAGTCCCAGTGTTAGATTGGCTTGCTTTGTTCTCCAGGCTGAAATTCAATGGAAAATACCTCTGCTATCTTGTCAAGATCAGTTTATGCTCGTGGAGAGAAGTATTTATCTTTTGAGGACCTGAAAGAAGCTATACAGCAGAAATGGAATAAAATTTCAATGGAATTCTGTGTACTGTTGATCAAATCAACGTCAAACTAAATTTCTAAAGTAATTAACAAAAATGGAAAGCAAACTAGTTATTAAATTGAAGCATTAATTTAATTTGTTTTTAATTTTAAGTGCCTGGGACAAAGAATTTTAAGTTTTCATTTTAAATTTTCCATTACATTAACAAAAATAATAGCAAAAATTTAATAAATTACATTTGCTTTATGTTTAAGTGAAAGCATCGGAATAAAAGTTTTATGTAGAAAACATACAAGGTCTGTTCAAAAAGTATCGGACCTTATTTTTTTCCGCGTAAACCAATGATGCGAGAGAAGCCTCCTTCGGTGGAGTTGTGGAGGGGACAGTCATGCACAGCCCTGAATTTTTTCCCGCCTGCAGAAAGCGTCAGTCGTTGGCAATCGGCGTATGAGTGAGGTCATGTAGTGCGCTCTCGTCGGATTTCACTAAGCTGGAAAATGACTGAACAACGTGAGCAGCGATATTACATCAAATTTTGCCAAAAACCTTGGCGATACCCGAGCGTAAACCATTCGCAAGATTCAGAGGGCTTTCGGGGACGATCCTCGAGGCCAAAAAAAGCGCGGCAGGTCCGCAGCAATATCAAAGGTCGTGTTGACAGTTTTTTCGACTCTCGTGGGGTGGTGTGTCGTGAGTACGCACCACAAGGCCAAACCATCGCAAAGGAGTACTACCAGGAGGTCCTTCGTCGTCTTTCCGATACAGTGCAATGCAAACGATGGGATCTGTGGTCGATCAAAACTTGGCAGCTCCATCGTGATAACGCATCCGCCCATTCTGCGCATCTGATTCGGGCTTTCGTCGCCAAACACAATACTCCTGTGGTTCGTCACGCTCCGTATTCTCTCCACATGGCTCCATGTGACCTTTG
Source organism: Centruroides sculpturatus (assembly GCF_000671375.1). Lineage (NCBI taxonomy): Eukaryota > Metazoa > Arthropoda > Arachnida > Scorpiones > Buthidae > Centruroides > Centruroides sculpturatus. The sequence goes on from NW_019384527.1 coordinate 629,511, forward strand.
GCTATTTCTCAAGCTGAAAATGCCGCTAAAAGGAACCCAAATTTAGTCGAGAGAAGACATCGTGCGAAATGCGACGGACCGGCTGATAACCATTCCAAAAGATGCGTTCCAGCAGTGTTTCCAGCAATGGCAGAAACGCTGGGAGAAGTGTATACATTACCAAGGAGACTACTTTGAAGGGGATTAGGGTTTTGTTCCTCAAAGTCAATAAATTTATTTTTGCCGACCAAAGGTCCGATACTTTTTGAACAGACCTTGTATATATTTTTTAAAGTGGCTCTAATTTTATGGGACAGACCTTACAAACATTTTTGAATTTGAAAATTTCATAATTTAATGTTAACAATATCCTTTACAATTCAAAACTGTATATTTGATAACTCATATATGGATTGTTTATTATGAAGTGGTGAAAGTCCATTTTTCTGTGTGTGGAGAGATTTAAGGGTTTGCATTTCAATCAATTCAATTTACCAAAAATTTATGATTACATCTGCTAATTTTAGTTGTCACATGTCTGACAACACTGATGTGGCCAGACTAAGGCAAATAAAGTGAATGTCAATTTATTACTTTTTGTTTTTAAAAATGAATGTGCAGTATATATAGTCATTAAGAAATAAGCTATAATTATTTTAATTAAAAATACATTTTGTAATATTTAATAAACTGTTAAATTTTTATTGTTTAGTTTTAAATTTTCCCGAGTTGCTATTATGGGATGTTAAAGTATTAAGATCAAAAGGGGTCAAAGGTCAAAAAACACTGCTCTAACATATCCAGATCATTGTCAAATAAGGCATTCTCCACAGAAATAAGTCATCAGAGCAGTACTTATTCTGTCTTTCCCATTTGCCAGATGTGGATATTTTTCTTGGAGATTTTTTAACAAAGTTTTTCTGATTACTGACAGTAGTATTTACTGTGTGGCTGTTTGCCATATCATTTGTATAGTATATAGAATTTTATTATATTTTCTTTTCATTCTTTCACGATAATCGGATGGAACCCTTCCAGGATAGGGTGGGGACAGTAAGAACAATAGAGGAGGAAAGGCCCTGAAGGGAAAGCAGGGACAAGTTAAGCACTTTTTGGGTAGATTCTGAGGAGACCAGATGTGTTGAGAAGAGACTCTTGGTTCGAGTTAAGAACACACAGAGACAATTTTCATGTCTTTGAGGCATTTTCAGAGAGACCATCCCAAAATCGCAGAGAAGTTCAGAGAGAGAGAGAGAACATTAATTGAGACAAAGAAAGTTGGATCCGATTGATGTGCAACGGAAACGTACAAGACAATTGGGTAACCCTGTCCTAGATCTCTTCTTCTTCCTCTCTTTATCTGTATATAAGTTATATTATTTTAGCCATAAGTAGACTAAGATTAGCTTAAGGACGCAACCCGCGCTTGTAAAGTCCCGAACTGTTATGTTTGTTATTTCTGGTACATAAGGTTTGTGACAAAGCCAGATTTGTACCTGTGGGTCTGCAAATCTTAATGTTAGTCAGTGCACACACTTCCATCTCTGTAAATTGTAAATTCCTGTTCTTTGTACCTTACTGTTTTGTCATCTGTGCCCTCTGAAGTCTGGAGGAAGCATTGTATCGCTCGTTCTGTTTTCAAACAATCTGGCATTACGTTTTTGCATTGGTTTCTCATTGTTACCCTCTGAAGCCAAGGGGACATTATCTTTGTTGCCCCATCCTCCCCACCAGGTTGGGGATCTACTCCCACGATTTCATTAGGGGAAATACAAAGCCAACGGCTGTCCTAGGGTTTTCCCTTACCTCAAAGGGCTGACGCATGTTTCCTGTTTCCTCATTGTATGTATTGTACTTTTATTGTAATTCTGGTATCCCATCCTCCCCACCGGGTAAGTGGGAACTTATATTGTCACTCGTGTCCTTTGTGTCTGGAAGGAGCATTGTACCTGTTGATCAGTTTCCAGCCTCTGGTGCACTGTATATACGTGTTGGTTCCTAATTGTTACCCCCTGGAGTCAAGGGGGCATTCTCTTTGTTTTTCCATCCTCCCACCAAGTAGGAGGGACTATACATATGTGAATCTCAAAGCCAAAGGCTGTTTTAAGATTTTCCCTGCCTCAAAGTGCTGAGGTTTGTTTGCTGTTCTCAAGTGTATTGTATTTTATTGTAATTCTATTGTAACTTTGGTTGTTTAAATAAACGGGATCTGATGGCTGCTCTGGATCTCATGTTTTCACACTTTCCTATCATTCTTTTCTTTCCTTCACCCTTCTCACTTCAGCTAAATTCTTCATTCTTTCTTTTCAAAGACTATGCCCTAGGGTTAGGCCTTCTCTCCTTTGAAAGAATGTAGAATGTATATAAATGTATTGCAAGCAATGAGAATTACAAGGGACTTGTCTTGAAGTTGAAACCTGCTAAATTATTGTTCAAAATACAAAATAGTTTTATTTGTGTTTTTTGAAAATTATACTTTTTGTATTTCTCATATCAATACGAACAATACCACAACTGTTTCATTTGGATTCAACAACTCAAAGTGCAGTATTCTCTTCATAGCAATAACTATAACACACCTCCAATTGCTGCATATCATTGGGCTATAATTTAATAGTAATAATTATAAATTACTAATGAATTTGACCCTAGAGGGAGGTGTTAGGTGTCAATACGTATTAAATTTAATAATTATAATTTAATTAAATAATTTTAGAGAAAAGAATCGGCCCGGAGCAGGACTCAAACCCGTAACTGCCACTTACTGTGCACATGAGTTGCCAGTTACGCTACCTGGATCTCCAGTCAGATATTCTTTTCCAGTATTTAACATTATACTATAACCACTGTCGGTTACTACGGTGCTGACTGGAGACGCATTTGGCACCCTCATTCCATTTAATATGAGATAGCACCTTACACTTTCCTCTAGGGTTAAATTCATTAGTATCTTATAATTATTATTACCAAAGTATAGCCCGATGATATACAGCTATTGGAGGTGTGTTATTGCAATGTATCAAGTAGTTAAGATGTTTATATAGCAATACCTTTTCAGGATTTTGACTATGTTTTGGTCCTGGAGCTGGCATAGTCTTTGTACAGTACCTAACACACTCTTTTAGAACTAACATTAGTTTATAACATAGTTTCAGCCACATTCTTGAATTTTAGTTTTAGTCATTACATGTGTGTAGTTTTGGTTTTATAACTAATTTATAAACTATTTGGGTGACTAAAACCAAATGTTAAGTTTTAATAATAAACTAAAACTATGCTAGCATATAATACTCCTCATCCCCAGTAACTCTTCTGTCCACAAATGGGTTTTGGTATTACCTATCAAAAAGTGAAATTCATATGGATAATCAATTTGGATAATTCTGTTCAGTAAGGTCATGGGAAATCCATATTCCACACTTATTTATCTTTCCTAGTTGGTGCAATTGCCTAATTGATGATGATTAGGACACTTCAAGATTTTCTGCACTTTCTTATCTAGACAGTTTTGAATTATCTTCCACTATTGCAGCAATTTCAGCATTTTTTAAGACATCCAGAGTGAGGTTCATCTTCAAGACTGAAATCCTTAAATTTTTTGAACCAATACAAACATTTTCTGATTTTTAAACTGGAATTGTTATACATTAACTTATAGTTGTTTACTGCTGTAACTATGGTGCTATATTTTTAATTCATATAACATTATATGTGTTTAACCTTCCTTTGAGCAGCTCGTTTTAATTGTCAGTAATAATTTAACTTTTTAAAAAAAATAATCAAATATCATTATTAAAACCATTACATAATTGAAATTAGCACTTGAGCTGATTAGTGTATTATACAAGTTATGCTATAGCATGAAAACAATGCTTGAAAAAAGCAGCATTACATATGACTCAGCCAAATTCATCTAGCATTACATAATTTGACATCATCTTTAAACCTACTCATAAGAGTTCAGGTGGCAAAATTTCTTGCCTTACAGAAAGAAAAAGGGACTTACCTGAGCAGCATATTCGAACATCTCCACTCGTTTGGACAGAATGGACTTGCACTCGGGAGTCAGTTCAGAAGATGGAGTTTCTCCTTCCAGAACGGCTAGCAAACACGAAAGTTCTGAAATACAAATGTCTGGGTCAGTCTGTTTCATCACATCAATATATAACAAATGCTCCAATATTTTTGTTTTTGGTTTCTTTCATGGAGGAAATTACAATACCTAACAATTTCTTTCTATTGGAACAAACTGGCATCTATGCTTCCTAATAAGGCCAAGTTTGTGATGCTAGTTAATTTTCCTATTACATTATGCCTAATCTTTATTTTGTAAATTTCCATACTCCGTATTATATGTTCTTACAATACAAATTTGAGACAAAAATATTGACTGTTTGACATTAATTAAATTAATTGAAATAATTATTATAATGAAAAAAATTAAAGCTTCTATACCAGATAAACTTGATAAAAGCAAAATTTCATTCTAACTATTTTTCTTTTTCATCTATATTAGCGTTTCTCAACCTTTTTTGGCCCGTGGACTGGTGGTGTTTTAACAAAAAACTTTTACTAGATATTAAAGAATTACTACAGAAGTAAATTGTAAAATTATCACCATCTTTTACTTACAATAATATTTAAATGTAAATATAAGTAATTATTATAATTATTTTANTTTTAACAAAAACTTTTACTAGATATTAAAGAATTACTACAGAAGTAAATTGTAAAATTATTATTATCATTTACTTACAATAATATTTAAATGTAAATATAAGTAATTATTATAATTATTTTATATCTTTGACAAAAATCATAGAAAAGCATAATAAAATCACAAAAACATTGCATATACTGTATGACACAATAAAAAAAATCAGTCTTATGATTACTAAAAAATTAAATTAATAGTATTTACTAAAAGTATAATTTTTATTGTTGTTTTTAATTATAATTATTAATAAATACAAACCATTGACAAAAATAACAGAAAACTATGATGATATCACAAAACATTGCATATAGGACACAATAATAAAATCAGTCTTATGATTACTAAAAAGTTAAATTAATAGTATTTACTAAAAGTATAATTTTTATTGTTGTTTTTAATTGTAATTATTAATAAATAACAAACCCTTGACAAAAATTACAACAAAAAATCGTAAAAAATTATTTTAAAAATTCACAAATTTATTGCATACACAACAAAATACATTCAAAAAACACAACAAATTTATTGCATAAACAGGTACACAACAAAAACATTCAATCCTGTGATTACTAAAAATTATAAATTTAAAATTCTTGTTTATTTGGTACATTGCTAATGAGAAGATTACTTCTGCTCTTTTTCAAGTAACTTTTCAATTGTGGGTTGTATTGATATATTAGTCAAGCTGAGTTGGAGCGGTGAAATATTAATAATTGAAAGTCGATTTCTAAATTTATTATTACCGTCATAGTTGAAAATCCCGCTTCACATAAATATGCTGTTGCGAAGGGGACTAACATTTTCATCGCTTTCTCGTATAGAGATGGATATTTATTTTTTGTTTTGAAGCCATCAGTTCTGATATCAAAACGGTAGATCACAGCCGGGAGGTCAAAAGATTACGGGAAAGCGTCGCTTTCGCCTTCGAGAAGAAGCAAACTGACAAGTTCTCAGGTAGTAAAGGGTAAACAACAACGTTAAGGCTGGTATACACGGTAAGGAAATCCTCAAAGGATGTGCTTAACAGACGAAAAAAACTCGGATATAACTGACTGGATCGAACATAGTAACAAAACTTACAATTTACAAAACTTATTAAAATATCTTCCAACGTATAAAGAATTATTTTTATTTAAAAATGGATAGATAGAAAAAAAATCACGGTTAATCCTCAAAAGATTTCCTTACCGTGTATACCAGCCTTTAGATGTCAAAATATGTACGATGAAATCGAAAAAAAGATTTTTGTAAAAGTCCGGGTTTTCATATAATTAAGCTTGGTTTTTTACTTTTCCGGCTCTGTTATATATAACAGAGGAAAAGTATGGCAATCGGTCAAAAAATGATCCTCCCAATATTTTTACATTTTTGGGTTCGAGATCTTGAAACGTCGAGAAATATAAAACCACTAGGATTCTTTCTGTATGTATGGATGTTACTGTGTGTGAGGGTCCCTCAAACACAGTAACATCCATTTTGTTGACCCACTTTATAGCTTAAGCACCATTTGTCGAAAATTTTTGAAAGTTGTGAATTAATATTTAAAATATTTTGCAAAATTTATAATAAAAACGGTGAAGTACACATTTCCTCATCAATAAATTACCTGGTAGTAGTAATTTGCATTTGTTTTCCTTTTTTGAATCGCGATTGTTCTTGCCAGCTTGGTGTTGTCTGCTAGAGAGTAACTCATTTTTTCTGGACAGATCGTTATGCTTCTCTGGTCTGCTTGTTATACTATGCTGTCACGTTAAGCGCGCGGCCACCGGGCCATCTAAACGAAAATGCACTGAAAAAAATGTCGCACGAATTTCATTGACTCGTGAGCGAAATGCATGGGGGCTCATTGAGATTTAAGAAACTGTTAAAGCTGATAATTATGCTTTCATTTGATAATATTTCTTCACGAAAACTATTACAGTGGGTACCTCGTATTTCGAACGCTAAATTTGACAAAAATTCGCTTCAGAGTTCAAACTATGCTTCAAAGTTCGAACTGCGTGCGCAGTGAAAACTGTACTCGAACTGTACTCGAAATAAGCTTCTGAATCGAGAATAAAATCTCAAATTAGATTTAATGTGTTAAATTTCACAACTGTTAAAATTAAATCACACTTTTATATTAAGTAACGACAACTGCTAAAAAAATACGCAAACTCTCTGTTCAATCCAATATCACCTTTACTTATTAATCATGGCATCCAAGAAGCGTGTGGAGGAACAAAATCTAATAAATAACAGGAAGGCTGTAATATCGACGATTCAGATGAAAATGAAATTAACTCGAAGTACATGGTCGCCAGATTCGGCACACGTGTATTATACACGTGTGCCGAATCTGGCGACCATGTTTAAGATGCCGAAGTCCACGGTGTGCGACCGGTAAATGCAATTTTCATTTTTTTTACAGTATTTATGTAATTTATTTATTGTTTTCGTGTTTTAATTTATTATTTACATTTAATTATTTTTACCTTAAATTATATATATTTGCTGTTTTAACTTTATCAAAATCGGTATTGTTTAGAGACCCTAAACAATGGATTGCGAATGGATTAATTCACTTTCCATTGTTTCTAACGGGAAAAATTGCCTCGTATTTCGAACGATTCGGTATTCGAATATCCTCCTGAAATGAATTAAATTCAAAACATGAGGCACCACTGTAGTTAATTCGAAACAAAACGCCAAAGTTCCATGTCATGTTGAGTAACCCACCATTTGGAATTTTCCGTGTTTTCTTTACGTATCTTATCACTTAACTAAGGATCAGTTTCCCCATAGAATGTCCTCCCGAGTGGCACTTTCCCCTTGACAGATTGCCTATGCGTTGCCTGACTCCATTAATCAAATTAATTTTGTCTAACCATATATTATAAATAATCACAACAAGAATTTTAATCAGTTTTATTGACAAAGTTTAGAATTATTTTATATACGAGTATAAACAAATTCGAAGGAATTATCGCTTATTCTTGACAATGTTAATGGTTGTGATTTACTGATATTGTTTTATTTGTTCGCTTACAGATTATTTATATGCCAATTTTCTAAATTTATAGAACTAATGATTACAATAACAAATGAACACGGAATGAATAAATAAATGTTAAGTAGCTATTAAAAGAAACCTTTTAAATCTATAAATAATGCTAACTGCATTTTATTCAGCAATTTGCTTATTTCTCTAGTGGCAGAATTAAACATCAGATGATGAAAATATTAAAAGTTCTTATTTTATTTTATCTCGCGCTAATGGAAAAAAATTCAGGTAAAATTACAGTTTTTATTTAAAATATTATCCCGAAAATCTGTATATTTAGATAATTTCGACATTACGAATTCAAACTTTTAACTTAATAATAGTAAATTTTGTATTTACGTTATTTGCCAATTTAAGAGTTACTATATCTTATAAATCTAAAATTTATGTTTGTTTATAAGTAAATATTGTTTTTAAGCTTACCACTTCTTTAAAATATAACTTTAAATTACTGGTTCTTATATAATGTCTTTGTCCACTTTGGACGTTCTTGTGGTTCTTAATTCAAATATTTTAAATTTTTCAGTTAGTTTTTCCCTTTTTGGATACTTCTGGACCTGCCCTTGATATTATTATACTAAAAAACATTTTATTGAATAAATAAAAGTGATGTTATATTCTTTATTTAATAAGGTTTTAAATAAAGAACATAACATTATTTTTTGTTTCATGTTTTAGTTTGTTAAAGTTTATTTATTCAGAATGCCTTCCAGGAGGTATTTTTAGGGGAAACTGGTCCCTATTTAGGCGTTACAGACGTGGATAACTCCACGTCTGTAACGCCTAACGCCACGACCGAACTCCCAGTGTTCAGGGAACGAAGACCGCTTGTCCAATGGCGGACCTGTGGCGTACTCAAGATTTAATTCTGAAGAAACAGAGTTAAACAAATAAAAACGTTAATGAGAATTTAATAACATTTTCACCTTACGTGACTACTAATTCATAAGTAGTGTAGAAATAGAAGACATGACACAATAAACAAAAATTTTAATTAAGAAAAGATTTTAAAAAATTTTCTATTGTTCATTTATTTTTTTCTTTAAAGGGGACCAGGGCCCCTTGACCCTCTTCTGGATGTGCCAATGAAGAAACATAACTAAACAAAAAGTTAGTGACAAGGCCTATCTCCATTATTGAAATCCTTCATACAGTATAGTATATTATTGTTATTAAATGGCAGCATATACATTCAGTCATCAACTATTCAAAAGAAATCGATTGCTATGAATGAATTACAACAAACAAATAAAAATAATAGAAATATAGGACATTATTGTTAATTTTTCCTGTCCTGTGGGTGCAGACAACTTTTTTCTATACCCATTGAAGGTTTGTCTAGAAAGGTTCTGAAATGGTTAAATCCAGCTTTGTCTAAGTAAAACAAAGCTGGATTTAACCGTTTTTCTGCTATAGCACGGGCTATAAACTTTATTTTATAATTTTAAAATGCCTTCTTTTCTGAGTAGTCTAAACAACTAACATGGACTTTTATTACGAATTATTAAATGAAAGGGTACTAAATGTAATACACATTTCTATATTTGAAAAAAATGAATCGTGTTTTTATATATAGAACAGTGTAATTAACATACATGGTATAGTACATTTCGTATTAATTAAAAATTACATCATGTATTTTGGCCTATATTTATGCAGACGACTTAATAATTAATTATACGCAAATATTGTAATATTTGGTATTATTTAAATACGTTTTTAAATTAAATTCTTATACTATACCGGCCAATCTTGTCGCCCTCAAAATTTTCCGCTCTAGGCCGGGCCTATTTTTTTATTTTACTCTTTCTGCTCTGTGGGCATTAATCAGGCCCATCGTGGGTTCGACCAGATCACGCAATGTTGAGGGACGTGGCCGATATATCTAGGATGAACCATTCCCAAAAAATTTCTGGAAATTTGTGACCGCTCAGATTCGATTCTGGCATATAATCTCTAGTATTTTCTAATCCTTTCAGCCATCTTGCAGAAAAAGTTAGAAAATGCTAGTTTAGCGCCTAAGATCACAGAAAGTATAAATACGGTTTTGCCGTTAGTAGGATTTTAGTGGGACTTTTCCTAAATATGTAGCCTAATTCCTAAATAAAGAAATATGTAGCCTAATTAATTTAACGTTGATAAGTGAGAACCAAATATAGTATTTTTATATGTTTAAAATGATCTGAGACAAACGAAGTAGGCCATCTCATTCACAAGTGTGAGACTACATCTCAGAAAACTATAAAAATGTAGAAATACAGCCAATAAAATAAATTATTTTAAATACTTTAATTTATATTACTTTCGTCTAACGTTCTTTACAAAATGACTGTATCCAAGGGCTAAGCTAAATGCTCCTACTTTATTAATAATTACAATGTTACAATTGATTATAATTATTAATATAACATTAGTAAATATAAATTCATTTTCCTTTCCTTTTTAATTATAAATGAACAGAAGATTTTTTGACGATTTGATAAAACTTTTTTTACTTTATTTTTCAACAAACGATATTCAAGCAAAGGCTTCATCTAACGTTAGTAACATTGAACAGAAGAAAATGGTAAGTATAATTCAATCCTAAACATAAAATATGAAATAATATATAAATTATATTTTAATTTATTTTAGTTAAATCACATCAAAGTGGGAACATTTTACGTAAGAAAAAACATTTAATTTTTGTTTTTTTAATTTAAAATTATTATTATACAAAGAAAATTTTAAATTTTAGGGTTGCAGCTCTTTCCAAGAACTTCCTGATAAATTACTATATGGATATGAAGTTAAATTGCTTGTTACCTTTTTAGAAAAAACCAATTTTAAGTAAGTGGAGTTTTTTAATATTTCTAAATTTGGAGGAATATTAGAAGGCATTATTCACTAGTTTTTTATTTTGAATATAATAACTTACAGTGCCGAAACTGCAATATAAGTTATTATATTCAGCCTATCTCTGTAGTTTCTTCGTATGTTGAGAGTTATCGTCACGGTAGATAAAAAATCAAACCTTTACTTGTAGTGTTCTGCAACTGCAACCACCGTTTGACTTGTAAGATGTCATCAAACATGAAAGTAAAAGGGCGTAGATGTTGCAAGTGCTTTTCTAATTTGGAGAATGGGCAGAGCTACGCTTTTTTCGTATAAATGTCCTATATTTTCTAATTATACGGTTTTTCTTATTACCGGAGTGAATACATAATAATTTAGGAATAATTTATTTTAGATATTTCAAACAACAAAACCATTATGTTCACTTTTTATAATAATTGCTTATTCTGTTCTCTCTGCTTCCAATTTTAAATACAATATTGAAAAAGACTCGTAAAAATATCGCGTACTACACTATATTACTGTTTGAAAATAATCGAAACAACGGGGGGTTCATAGGATAGCTCGAAATAATACAGTAAAACCTCGATTTAATGGACAAAATTTCTGGTCCGTATGTCAAATAATAAAATTTACACCCTATTAATTTCAAAACATCTTTTATATATAATTAAATTCAGAGGTTTTTCTTTTTTTTTGTTCAAATTCAGGAGTCACCACTCTTACGTTCACGACACGTCACAACGGAAGTATCTTCGATGTCATCATCTGAAGGAATTTTTTTTTTTTGTTTTTATCAAATTTAAAGACGTATAAGAAGAAAATCGTTCGTTGTGTGTAGAACTCGCTTCTCCATTACCAGTTTCAATACTTTCATCTACCACTACGACGAGTGAATCGATAACGTAGTGTCGGACATTTTCAACATATACGCCATGTATAAAGTCCTTTTTGAATAACTTGGAAAGTCCTTTGAATTAATATAGTTTAAATTTCTTTATAAAAGAAACAAAAAATAGCTAATAATAGAAATAAGAGATAATTTTAAAATCGTCAAATTAACATGTTTACTATAATGTAGTCATTGAAAAATAGGCATTATCGTAAAGCGTTTTCCGTTGCATTTATAAGTACATGTAATTATGATATTGCTGTTTCTATATCAGAATAATTTCGTCTTCAGAACGTAAAATCGGTCAAGTAGCAATATATCGTAACCACGGACAAAGTGACATTGCTGCATCTAAATTCGAGGAAAAATATTAAAAATTATCATATAAACTTACTGACAAACAATGTTATTCTGGTCACGTTGCTTAAAACTTCCATTTTCATTACACGAAATTCTTTTAAAATATAGCTATTGTGGACTTGTAAATTTCATTCATTTTAACAAATTTTATTCTAGATTCATAGAAGTACTCTATAATACTTTTACAGGTGTTCAGTACATTACTCAAGCAAACTCTTACAAGGAGAAAAAAGAAATGGAACGTGGTCTGGAATACTTGGAATGCTACAACTAAAGGCAAAAATATTAAATTTTACTTTTCATATAATTATTGATGTACTGTACTTTAGATTTCTTTTAGAAATATTCCTTAAACTAACATTTATATTTCTCTCTAAATAGACATGTGTCTAAAATACACGAATAAATGTAAATTGTTTGATTTTTTTAAGTAATATATTTTTATGTTAATTTAGTGACAATACTTTTAAAACTTTAATTAAAATTTTTATATTAACAGTTTAAATTTTAATTATTTTTGTCCTGACGAAAATAAGAGGACCTGTTTTAAATTATGCTCATCGCGGATTCGGACAGGTCCACAATAGAATAGCCAGGGTGGAGAGAGACGATATCTGACTCATCCGGGTCAAATCACGGAAAACTCTGAATGAACTTGGATACCCAGAAGGAAAGGCTGATGCCTTTAATGCCTCAGTCATTTGGCCTTAAAATAGGAATTGACAGGAAATAATAATTGAAGATATCAAAAGAAGGGATAAAGCCAGTTTGTAGGAGTTCAGCCATTTAACTCAGTGCTGATAGAAATTAACGATGGCTGAGATGATTTCAAACAATTAGAGGCGTTGAGCCCTTAAGTAGAATGGAATGATAAGTTAGTAATGTAGTGGTAAGATAAAAAGGCTCAATCAGCAAGCATAAGAACAACTTTAAATTAGGCTGTATATAAAAAGTTCAATACAGTAGATACTATTCGATCAAACTGGGATCTCTAACTTACAAATAATCAAGCACTACAACATTCTTGTTAACTTTTAAAAATCGTATATTCCATCACATAATTATTGGAAATATTCGCAATTTTTCAGCTGCTTATTTCTATTATTAGATAAATTTAAGAACTATTTGAAGTGATATATTGATCATTCTGTACTTTTTCATTTTTAACATTTCTGCCCAATATTGTATTTAAAAACTCGGGGTCTAGGCAAAATTTGTAATGCAAGCTTATGCAAAAAAGCTAATAATTTTATTTTTTATATTCACCATTATATCTAAAGGCGAGAGAAGAGCAGAGGTAGTACCGGTGCTACTGAGAAACTACCTCTGCACACGATTTTGATTGTATTCTCTTGGAGAAGCTGTGAATCTGGAGAAACTATGTTCATATTTTTTCTTCATACACTGAAACTTTCATTTATTTATGTGTAAATTTAAAAATTGATTTACGGATTTGTCAGATCCTGGCTCTAGGAAATTGCTTAAACTTATGTCCTCAAAGTTTCTTGTCCTATTCAGTTGTACTCCTTAAATCTCACAACTGGACATATGTAGGACTTATACTGGAATGTATCTAAAAGAACACAGCGAAATTCATCATTTTGAATTGACGTTGTAGAATGCTCCTCTTCAGCTGTTGACAATTGCTTAAAACACTGGCCCTGAGTATAGTCACGAGGAAAATATAGTTTAATATTAACCAATAAAAGGTATATATACCAATAATGTCATATGCAGAGTAATGAATATATGATATAATTTTTTTTAATTTCCAAAAAGTTAAAACCAAAACGAATTTACCTGGGAACCACAATTATAGATTTTATATTACGAATGTGATCTAAAAACTAAAAGTATAAATTAAGATGGAAAGGGGGTTATAATAAAATGAATATTAAATAACTGAATAAGTTTTTACCTATGTAAAATATTCCAGTTGTAAAAAATTCCTTAAAAATTCGAAAAACTTAAAAACCTGGAGCAACTCATCAGTGAAAATTTCTGAGCAAGACCAGGACTCGAATCCGAATCTTCTGGAGAGGCAAGCAAGTGCCATTCTCACGTTGATCATATGGGCGCAATAATCCTATATATAAATATTTTTTGTAATTTATTAAATATAAAAGTGTTTGTCGAAATTTTAACTCCAAATTTTTATTTTATGTAAAATTTANATAATAATGAAGTGAAAAAGTTTTGCATTCAAAAAATATATTAGTAAGATAAATAATAGAACAGCATTATTTTAAGTATCAAGTATTTATTTAGATTACACATTACATTTAGCAGGAAACAAATAGTAGTTGGCTTGAGTTGATTTAATAGATATATCTCTTTTTCATTTCATAAGTCATAGAATAAAATAAAATATAACTTGTTTGTTCATTTTTATTTTATGTAAAATTGCATAAGAAAATTTAAAAAAACCCTTTAAATTAAAAGTAAGTAAAATAAATTGTTTGAATATGACCATCTCTTTTTCATTTCATAAGTCATAGAATAAGTTTGTCGAAATTTTAACTCCAAATTTTTATTTTATGTAAAATTTAGATTAATTATCTAAGAACGAGAATTTATCGAAGCCAGGCGTAGGCCTACGCAAATTGCCTAGAACTCTAGACCCTGGATCTGACAAACATTTACAAATAAAATTTCACTATATAGTGAACAATATGATCATGGTAATATTCGCAGTTTCTCCAAGAGGATTTGTAGTAAGAATCACAAATAAAATTGATATTTTTGGGATCGATCTCCTAAATTTTGCATAGAGCCCGAAATTTCCTAATTTGTTCAACACTAGAATTGAACATTCCAACTTTTTTAAACTTATTTAGGAAGTAGACTTAGGCGTTTGCGGAATTGGACTTTCTTACGAACGTCACAAAGATTTTTCGTTTTCTTCACTATATTTGTACGACAAAGTGACATTTTACTTGCGTTCTCCAAGAGTAAAACCTAAGATCACAGCTTTCCTGTACTCCTTTTCATTAACTGTAAGGTAACTCTTCATACATTGTTCTTATTTTTATTTCTCTTTCCAATAATCTGTTATCTTAATTGCAGTTATGGATTTGCATATTATTGTCTTTACCCATTACTTCTTTCATCGTCTATTTACTCTCAAAATATTACTTTAAATCGCATCGAAAAGAGCAAAGCTTCTTTTCTATTCTCTGGTCTCTCTTCAGCAGTTTGATATATCAAGGTATGTTTCCTAGAATAATTTCTAAAAATTACGAAATACATTTTACTTCTTTATTTACAGAAAGCAGCAATTATTTGTGGATTCTTACTCCATTTCGCTTGATATTTGGTGTCTGGTTAATTTATTCTTTAATAATTACCAGTAGCTACAGCGGTACATTAGTGTCGTTACTGACTCTACCCTCCTATGAATATTATCCACGAAACTTTATTCAGTTGGCTGAAGCGTGCCGTTTAAATCTTTACGAATGTGGAGCTGTACGATCACAGATAGTTCATCAGAAGATTATGGTATTTCAATTTTTACTTTATAGAAATATTTTCCACAAAATTCAAACACCTAATATAGTAGAGCATCGATTATCCGACTCAATTGGGGACAGGGGTTGGTCGGATAACCGAAAAATATGAAAAAATACATTATTAGTATAGTATATTAGTATATCTCATGTAATTAGTATATTAGTATATCGCTGTTAACTTACTTCGCGTTGAATTTTCATCGATGTTAAACCTAACAAATATTTTTTTTAAAAATAATAATCGTCGCTATTGTATCGTTAAAAATTAGAAAATTAAGCCTCCTTTAAATACTGTCTCCCTTTCATGGTCGAGCCAGTGTTGCCAGCTAAAACACTGCCAAAGTAGCCAAGATATAGCCAAATATTGTAGCGCCACATCACTAGCGGACATTTGAATTTGCCGACTAGAACGGTCGGTTAACCGACGTGACGGTTAATCGGGGGTCGGATAATCGATGCTCTACTGTATTTCAAACTTTTCTATATTCGGGTATTTTAAATATCAAATTATTGTTATAGGAGTCTAGTGTCCATTTTACGGGAATAGCAGCACGAACGTGTTGAGAGCCACGTGACAGGAACGTGCTGATTCGTGTTTCTAAGGGAATTCGTATGACGTGACACCTCAACACATTCAGAATCAGGAAACAGGTACCAGGTCGTACTGTATCTAGTCTCCACTACGCGTAGCTAGATAGACCTGAAAATTTTGCACAGTAGCTTAGCGTACATAACTGGCGCCCGGAGCAGGACACTTCATTGGCACCTCCTCCCCCCTCCAGAAACAAATCTTGTTTGTCTTGGAGATCATTTGGCGCCCTCTGCGGGTGGCGCCCGGAGCATGATAGACCTCCTTGCCCCCTCGCTACGCTAGTGAATTTGCATAAAAAGATTTCTTTACCTTTATTGATTCAAGTAACTCATTTAAATCAGTATGTATTATTGAAAACATTTACATTAAGGTGCTATATATATATATATATATAAAAGAGTTCTGCATCCTCGACTATACATTGTAGATTTGTACAGACAATTAATTTTAATTAATGATTTTTTCCCTGGTTTATAAATATTTTATAAATTTTTTCTCAGAATGGTCAGACGGATTTGGAAAAGTCTTTAGCACTTTCCATGATCAGAAACAAAGAGAATGAAGTAGAAACCCTACAAGAAGGTTTTGAACGAGTTTTAAAACGTAATTTTGCAATTATTATTCCCAAAGGAGTTACTCAAAATTATGTTGCCCAGTTTGGTGATGATGTTGTTACTTCCGACGATTTTCTTTATGGGTTATATGCTGGCATGGTCTTTCACAAGAATTCTTCATTCGGAGAGCGATTAAATAACATGTATGTATTTTTTGAAAAAAATTACCATTGCTTTAAAGAATTCTAACAAAATGATCACTTTAATTCTCGTTCGTAAATTTTGATTTGAATAAAAGATATTTTGCAACATTTAATTATTACAACTCTAGAAATATTGCGATTGCTGTGTATACAGTAGAGCATCGATTATCCGAATCAATTGGAGGGCGGGAGTGGGCGGGAGTTGTTCGGATAACCGATTATGTACGAAAAAATATATTAACCTATCCCATGTTGAAATTTTTCTCAGTTGCGTGTCGCTTCGCGATGAATTTTCGTCGATGTTAAGCATAACGAAGACTATTGTATCGTTAAAAATTATTTTTTTATTTTGTACAAACAAAATAAATATATTGAAAAATATGAAAAATATAAAAAATTATACTTCAGAAGTTAATTTAGTATCAAAAACGTAAAATATTTGAGTAGCCCAAGACATAGCCAAAGATTGCAGCGCCACAGCACTGGCGAAAATTTAAATTTGCCGACTGGAATTCTTTCGGATAATCGACACTCTACTGTATTCATAACTAAAATATTATCATCTTATATACTATTTTTTAAAAACTTTTTCTACCCTATGGAAATAAGGGAGTCTTTCCATGCCCATCATGGATTTGGCCTCACCCACAATGGAAATGAGAGATCGGGCCTGTCATATCCAAAATAGATTATTTATGAAAAATCCTTGAGAGTTTAAATTGACTTGAATCTGAATTCCCAGAACAGTAGACTGATGCCTTACCACTTTGCCAGCAAGCTGTTTTCGTGTCAATGCAAATCAACTTCATTTAAGGTTATGACTTAAATTTGTGTTAATCTTGAAGGTAAAAAAATAATTGTGTAACCGAGAACTTCAAATAAAAAACTGACAAAAAGTTTTGCTTCTATCATAAAATTTATATTAAAATTCTTTTGTAATGCTATTTAAGCACTATAAAAAAAAGCAAGGAAGAAAGCACGTGTTATTTTCATTTTTTGAAATTTGACAAATTTTTGTAATTCTCTTTAGATTCCCTTTTCCCTCCCGACCGCGCCGCTGGTTACAATCCATAATGGGCACAACTGTGGCTGGTTATAAAGCCTACACACCCAATTTAATAGAATCAAATGGTGTGTTGTCATGTAATTGTATTTATTTATATAAATATAATTAGATCTTGACTGATCTTGTTATTTGCCAACTTGGAAATATATAACTTAATTAATAATTAAATAATTATTAAGTTATAATTAATTAAATTGGGGCATACTAAATTACAAATAAAAATAATAATATATTTTTACAGTATAATATTCAGTATAAAATAATTTAAATAATAGCTAGGGGCGCCCCTAGTGGCCATTTTCGGCACACCGCGACAGAAAATGCCCATTATTTTGTTCTATATAGTAGATATCTACATACAAGTATAATATATTACTTAAATAAAATATTAAATTTATTTGTATCAAGAGTCAAAGATGAAAAATTGTTTGTTCCATTCTGAATTTCAAATTAAAAAAATAAAACTAGAGAATGTAATTAAAAAATTTATTTTTTCAGAATTAATCGTTTGTTGGCAACAGGAATTTTACAGAAATGGATGGAAGACGACTTTGCTACACGTATAAATCACCGCAAAGACATTGAGGATCATGTGATCAAGATGGAACAATTGCAAGGTGTCTTTTGTTTGTTACTGTCTGGGTATGGAATATCAATACTTGCTTTTGCTTGTAAATGGTGTTCATTTATATATCAGATGCGAAAGATAAAAATAATTGACAAAGAAATGCAATAAACTCTTAATTCATCTTATTGTTCAATCCTGCATATATGTCAAAATACCACTTCTCTATCAATTTTCAAAACGCATCTGAAAATCTAATGTTTAAAAATTAATGTTTGAATATACACGTGATTTAAATGTTTAATATTAGATCCAATATAACAGCTCATTAAGAAATGTAGAAAATGTTTTCAATATCAAACGCTTTTAATTAAAAAAACACCTTTTAATTGACGTGTAAGATTAATTACCGATATGTAATAAATCAAAAAACTTGTTCCCACTTATTGAAATAGTAATGATATTCACAAAGCTAGAAACTCTTCTGGTGGATAACTTTTTAACCATCAAAGGAAACTAGTGTTGCACATATCAGAAGAAAAGTAATGTCAACATCATAATTAGGATTAAATTAGCTCAAATAATCAATCTTGTAATGGAAGGATGCTGTTTTATTACGTGCAATTTTTTGTTACTGGATGCACAGTACAGTACAGTACAGTACATATTACTTCCTCTATATTCCTATTTTTGTAATAGCAACAATAAAATTGATATAACATTTTTGCTCATCAGATCTTTAATATTACAGTCGACCCCCCTATAACGTGGCGAAAAAATTGTAGCAGTATTCGTAAAAAGTGACTCATAAAACGTCATCGCCGACCCCTGTTGTGACAAGATTGATCGAATCTGAATCAATAGTGAACGAGCAGCCGAACTACTTTCCGCCGCCGCCCAGCGCCACGCTACGGAGAGTTTAGGCGGCTAAATTGAGTTTGCTATCGTCTGTACAGCATTATATATAAATTAGGTACTGTACATATAATTATATATAAATTAGGTACTATGTATATAATTATATATTAACTTAATGTATTGTAACTTTATTATAATTATATATATGCTTTCCGCCACCTGGTGCCATGCTACGGAGAGTTTAGGCGGGTAAATTGAGTTTATTATCGTCTGAACAATATGTAAATTAGGTACCGTAAGTCTAATACAACACTGTAATTTTATACATTTCTTGTGAAAGAAACATTTCTTATTCAACGGCCATAAAAATTATTTATATTAATGATGTCTCCAAAAGTCAAGTTATTTTTCTGCGAAAAATTTGTTATCAGAAATCGCGGCCGCCGTTTCGTGCGCTGTTCCGTGACGAAAACAAGCTTGAGCAACGGCGTAATCGAACGGTGCACACTCGGTAAGTAATCCTACAATGTTTTGTTTATAGCATAGTTTATACGGATTATTCCCAAAAAATTATACGTGTTTTGGAAATGTTGAGTGGAATTAGTCTAGAATCAGTTAATTTTATAGAAGAAAACCTTTCAAACAGCCTTAGTCCGTAAACTTCACACGTATTGGGATGCGATTGGATCATGTATTTAATGATTCCTACAATGTAAAATTCGAACAACGTGGAACGTATCTAAGCTTTATAAGGGGTCTACTGTACTTAAAATATTTTTATTGAAAGCCATATGATAATTTACTTTATGATCTGCAGGTGTTTTAAGACTAGATTCCAATAACTCCAAATAATTATGAGCGTTCAAAGTACTACTAAGGATTGCCACCGCGCCATCCCATTTACAGGTTATACATCCTCACTAAGGTGCTGTAATACTGGAGCGACAGCTGTTGGAATCAAGTGAAATTAGCATATGCGCGCACAGGACGGAAGTCGCCATCTTGAGTGAGCGATGAAGAAACACAGTAAGCTCGTTGCTTAAAGTTGTAATTCAATGAAGCATTTCTGCTATTTATTTATCAAGGTTTTTGATAAATTTGAAAGCTTTTATTATGCTCTATGTGCATAATAAAAGCTTTCAAATTAACAATACGAAATAGATTTTAGTTAATAAGGAAAATTTGTTTTAAACTTTTTAACTGGCAGGGCACACTACATGTAATCCACCGCAAATGAAACGCAGCGAATAGTAGAACTATATGTTTATTGTATATGTAAATTTACATCTTTAGTTTTATTTATTAAATACAGTACAAAAGATTTCAGGCAAAGATATACCTCATAAGAGATTTTTTTATTTATGCTTCTAACACAATAAAGTGCTATAAATTAAGACACTTGGTGGGTTTTTTCATCTTTATTTAGTCAACTAAATAAAGATGAAAAAACCCGCCAAGTGTCTTAATTTTATAGCACTTTATTGTGTTAGAAGCATAAACAAATTGTAAAGCACGGTTTCATATCATCAAGATTTTTTTATGTTAAATCTCATCCTATACCTGAAATTTTTTGTTATTTTCTTACAATGCTACAAAAATTTGCTTATCTCACCCAAAAATTAGATATTTCAAAAATAAAAACCCCAGCAACGAGGTGCGTAATTTTCCCGGCTGTTAAAGTTTCTAAATGTCATAGTTATAATGAATAAAACTGTGTAGTGCCATCTGTTATGATTTTTTAAAAATTATTATTTATTATAAAATGGCAAAATGCTTAATTTTGAGGGTAGAGATGATCATCATCAAAATGTAAATGCTAATGAATAAAATTGTCATTAAATCCAACCATACTCGAGATATGACAAGTGATCCCCTCTTAACCTTTAACCACGAAAATTAATAGCATCAATCCACTTACACAGAAGCTATCATCATGCTAAATTTCGTTTCTTAATCATTACTTCATTCTGAGATATTAATTAAATGAAATAGCGAAACGCAAGATTTGCAAAAACACTCTGGAAGGTAAAATTTGACATGATTCCTATACTTTCCCTTGTTATGTATACATAACAGCAGGGAAAGTAAAAAGTGCATTTGACAAATATCGTTAGGATATTTCAGGATATTTTTCAATAAGATATATATTTTTTAAACGCTTTCTGCCCTGTGGACACTAAGAGGGCCTCTTTTAGCAAGCCCATTATGGGTTTGGCTAGGCCCACAATGGGGCAGACATATCTGGTCGGACCACCCCCGAAAAATTCCTGGGGTTTTTCGATCCCAGGTCCCCCAGAGCAGTGGGCTGCCACCACTTGGCCATCCTGCAGTCTGTTTATGAGCTATAACCATAGTAGAATTAAAGATGACAGAATCATTGTCAGAGGTTGATACATGACTGTAAAAAACTCATTTCAATAATGCCACAAAGAATTACAGCTGTAATTAGGGCAAAAAGTGGCTGTACAAAATATCAGTATTTCATACTTTTGTTCAACTCTTACTTTGTTTAAAATGCTGTAACTTTGTAATTTATGCAAATATCTTTACATTGTTTGGTGTGTAAATATTTTAATATTTCTGTTATATTTGCCAATTGTTAAAAGTTAAAAAGTTTTTTTGTTTAATTGTTTCAGGATTAAAATAATTTTTCCATAACAAATACAAAGTATTCCATACTTTTGCTTAGGGGTTGTTAAACATAACAGCCAGAAAGTAAAAATAAACTATTGAAATAAATAACATGTTTTTTAAAAGTTAGGCTCACCTTTTACAAGCAACATTACCAAAGTTTACAAAAGGTAGGTTTTACTTATTGTTAAATAGAATTGCTAACCTATCAAGTTCCTTCACTTCCTGATTAAGAAGCAAAGGTGCTGCAGACAACCACCTGTAAACGATTTTCTGAATAAATGAGTTTGCAAAGAATAATGAATGGAGAATATGAGTTATGAAAACACCCACAATTTCACATTGGATTGAGACCCTTCATAACTTTTTTAGTTTGAAACATAATGTTAGCTATTATTCTGAGATCCTTTACAGATTTGACAAATGAAAGGGAAATCATTGACAAAGAGTCAATTTGGGAGGGTTCTGAGATAATGAAAAACATATACCGGTAGCTACTATTTTTTTTTATTGTTAATATGGTCAGTAAATAACTTTCTGTAAATTAAATCAATTACTTTCAAGAAAGAAAGAAAAATAGTTTGAAAAGAAACAATGGTGATGATTATTGCAAATTCTTTATTGAACTTAAACAAACGTAAATTTTTTCAGAGCTTGGCATTTAAAATACATTATTTAATTCTTTTAGTGGAACTATTTCACTGAAATTTATGATGCTGCATGTTTTGACTTATTACTAAATTTTCAAAGTCTAAAGAAGAAAAAATTTTAAAGCTATTGAGTTTGGCACATAAAATTTATGAAATTAAAAAGCAATACCAACTTTACTATAAACTTGATTCTATGAATTTTAAATAACTGTGTGTATACATACATATATATATATATATTTGCATTTGTATACATATACATTTATGTATAATAAAACAGAACTTCCAATATTAAGATCTAGCAAGAGAACCCATTGGATCCCAGGCAGGAAGTACAATTGGTTTTTGCTTAAATACAGCCATGATTTCTTCAGAAACATATTTTTTATCCACAACAATTTCAAACACAAACTCTTTGAACCAGTCTGTGGACATCACCAAGTTACCTGCAAAAAAATTATATAAAATTATTTTCAACAATTGAGTCAAGGAAGAAATTATTTAAATAATAGATAATTTTATGAAATCAAATAATTGCCAAATTATATTGGGCTATATTACTATTATTATTAATTAAATGCTAAGTAATTTTGCACTAGAGACTTGCATTAGACACCATCTCTTGATAAATGTAATAATTATAATTAAACTTTGCAAGAGATGGTACCTAAAGCCTGCCTCTAGTGCAAAAATAGTAGTTTGTAATAGTATAGCCCAATATAATTTGGAAATCATTTGGTTTTAATATATAACTATAGGATTTGGATGTTTATATTTTTATGAAATAATTTAAATGATAAATTGCAAGAAAAGTGAACGTTAAAAATGTTTTTGGACATATCTTATAATTTTGGACAGAAACAATGTGTACAAATGGTTTCCAGGAAGAAGGGGAGGGGAACTTAATTTACAAACATTAATACACCTGAACAATGAAATTTTTTCAAGACCAACATACCATGTAAATCAAGATAATTCTTGATTTACTTGGCATACATCATGAGAATTTCATTTAACCCAAGACCAACATTTATATGAAAAATAGGAACATAAATTCCATATTTCACCATAATCAACTAAGTAAATTGAAGATTAGGTGTGCATTTGAGGGCTATGGAATCAAACCCCTTATTCATAGAATTTTAGAAGATCTGACTTAAACTGAGTCCTACCTCTAACTAATAATTTAAAATATACTTTGATTGATCACTACCAAATGAATCACCAGGCATTCCTATCAAAACTAGGAGTACTTATCTTACTTCACAGAATTTTTCATCACCACTATCACCTTCATAAACTACACATTTACAGACAAAAAATTTTCCATCTGTGGTTATAGTAAAATATATGAAGATACCAGATTTAACCTGAGACTTCTTAACCATTTTATTTGAGTGTGTTTTGGCAATAAGAATTTAGAATTAACTAATACAATATATTCAAATATAAATTTCTGAAAAGAAAATCAACAGTAGTGATATGCAAAGAAAGAACATAAAGTAAAGGAATCATCATAAAATAAGATATTGACAGGAAGCTCATGTAATGAAAGATCCTATTAGAAGCTTAATATAAAGTATATAACAAAAAAAAAAAAGTTGGAACTAATTCATTTTTATCAACTCCCGTATTAATGAATTTTCATCTGACTCCAAACCTGCAGCCCTGGTATTTATCAAAATAACAATGATTCAACAACAAATTTTACTTCTTGCATGCACTGCTGACAGCAAGACATCTATGTACAAAATATTCATGGTCCAAATAATTCCTAAATACAGAATATTCAGAATGTTGCAGATTACTCCTGAATGGTCTGATTCAAGAGTAATCTGCAATATTCTGGAAGATAATAGTATGAGTGATTCTAAGCAAAAATATTCATACAAACAGTATCAATAACCATCACAAATCCCATTACATAAAGTACTATGAAGATAAGTAATAATGTCATACAGTAAATATCTGTGATTGTCATGGTATTAGAAAGTGCTCCAGTGTGAAGTCTGTTATATGTTTGAAAATGCTGCACTCACATCAATGTAGTCATCAATATGTGTCAAAATGTGACCAATGACTTGTTGGAGATCACCCTGTCATTCCTTGATCTGAGTAATAGCATCTGTAATGTGAGTGAGTTCCTAATGTGTATTTACCTTTGTGGAGCAAATTTCACCTTCGCTCAACCCCATAAACAGAAATCCAAGAGAATCAAGATCTGGGTTTTGTATTGGCTAGAAAATGAGACTGTTACCACAGATTCATTGATTGGGAAAGTAGTAGTTGTGTCAAATCATAAAAAATGTATATCCGTGGATACGGATACAGATACAGATCTCAACTTTCGTACTCAGTCGGCGGCGGTGTGTGTGACCTTGGACCAATAGTTTTCGCTTTGCGTTAGTAACGCGATGTGTTTTGACTTGCACTGTGTGTGTTTTTGTTTATAGTTTAGTGTAACACAGGATAGCATAGATTATGTTTGTATTTTTGGAGAGTGTTGAGTTAAATTAAAATAAAAACAATGTCAACAAAAAAGTTTAGTAGTGTAACAGGGAAATATTTTACGATAGTAAATGAATTTTGCATGATAAAATTTTTGCAATATGAATGTACCAAATATGTAATTTTAAGAAATAAAAAGTGATTTGAATTGAAGTTATTAGTATTTTATTGCTACCTATCTTTAAAATTTCATATAAGTAATGAAATTCGTTAAGATAAAAGACCTGCTAAAAAAGTAACGGATACGGATCTTTTTTCCCTCGGATACGAATATAGATATCCAGCACATCACTAGAAAGAAGCAACAAAGATGTTGGACCACTTGTTTGGCATAATGAGGCAGGCTCCATCATGTTGCAAGTATGAGATACCACATATCCAAGAGAACATCTGATTACACACTGCCATATGTCAGTAACTTTTTTGCTTAGACTTATTTATAACTTAGAGGCTGTTCATACATTATATTTGCATTTTTCTTGAAATTTTTACCCCCTTCTCTCTTGTCCACTTTGTCCATGTTTATAACTCCCCCGCTTTGGACATGCAACAAAACTCAACCTCCCTTAAAAATTTTATCATTTTATGAATGGTAGATACCATAAGTAGAAACAAAACATTCAAAACATTTTGAAATATAATAAAATGCATAAATTGTATGACATTTAATGAAATAAAATGGATGTCCATTGAAGCTAAATCCCTTCCCACCCCTTGTCTGATTTGTTATAACCCCCTCTCCCTTCCAGTGTTGATGTCATTTATAAACATGGTGAAATTAATGAATAATACTAACAAAATAGTTGATCACATCATAATTAGTAAATAATAGTTAGAAACAAAACATCATGGGATAAGTAACCTTAGGTATCAGATAATTACCGCAGATATATAACAACAATAATTACCTGATATATGTTTATACAGTGGGTGATCAGTTAACGAACATAATCCATTCCAAGACTTTGTTCACTATCCCAATTGTTTGTTAACCAATTATCAATTTACCTCATAGGCTTTTATGGGAATATGATTAATTCGTTCTGGGAACTCCAAAAAATAAAAAATATATACTTTCTTACTACATTTATTTATATGTAATAATAAAAATACATATATACACAGTCTTGCATTTTTATTAGTCATGTTTTTTCTGTTTGTGGTGGTTGAAGAATCTGTCTAATTGTAAGTAATAGATATGTATTATATCAATGGTGTGGTTTTCTTTATATTCTTTTAAAAGGTCAATTTTTCAAAGAAAATATTTCCTCAAAAAATTGATGAAACTTCATTGGTTAATTCTACAGAAATAACTGCTGTTTTTTTGCCTGAATGGCATTTAATCAGAGAAAAGCTTATCTTCGTATTCTTTATTTACTTATTTACTAATAAAGAATAGTAAATAAAGAATACGAAGATAAGCTTTTGTCTCTGATTAAATGAGGTCCAGGCAAAAAAGGCAGTTATTTCTGTGAAATTAACCCATGAAGTTTCATCAATTTTTTGAGGAAATATTTTCTTTGAAAAATTGACCTTTTAAAAGAATCTGTCTAATGTCAATTGCTTTTCTCTCTTCAGGAGTAATCAATAGCATTGCAATTGTAGAGATCCCAAGCAACCTGGTTTAAACTCAACCTGGTTTGGATGTCATTCTAAGACCATTGTTCTGACATCTTCCCACTTTTTCAAAATATCTTTAATAGCAGATATTGGCAATAATCCTCTTTTTCAGAAGAAAACATATCTCACTGCATTTCTTGATGTTCTTCATTCAAGAATTCTTCATTGAAGAGCTCATAATGGAACCGTTTCAGGTTCCATTATGAGCTCTTCAATGTTTTTATTTCTCAAATGTGATTTTTATTACTCCTTTAGCTGCTTGAGTGTTCTTGATTACACTGTATCTTTCTTATATAAGATTGAACTGCAACCTACTGTAGACCTGTTCAAGCCATACTGCCCAGTAACATCAGAAATCTGCCCACTCTCTACCTTTGCTATTATACTCTCACCTTTTGAAAATAAAAACTAATGCAAAACTTAGAGTGCCTGCCTGAACCTTGTGAATACTATAAAAAAATTCTTTCATCAGAAAAATAATAGGCTGAAATTACAAGGGAGAGTTTCAAAGTTCAGAGGAATACTAACTGATCAGTATATACCGGGTCGAGCGTTGATGAGTCTCCCGCACTCCGAAAAGTTTCGAATTATTGCCTAAAGACAAGGGAAGATCAATCACTATTCATTATTTTATGTTGCTTCTTCTTGTGTTTGTTCTGTGAGGTGTTTGTTGTCCAAACATAAAAATCTTTCATGAAAGTGTTCATTAACCGATCACCCACTGTATATGTTTGTTTCTCCTTACATTTATTAATTTTTGTACATTTGTTCTCAATTATCAATTTAATTTACTCGTCCTCTCCTGCAGTGTCATTTCTATGCCAATTTCAACTATTGCCATTACAAATGTCATGAATCTGGAAATTGTGACTGAATAAGGCCAATGAATGTCAAAAAGCATCTTTCTAAATCAAAGTGAGCTTAACTGAATTCTGGTGGGAGTTCCTAACAATAATGGAATTAACATTCACTATGAGAACATTTCAAGCATCAAGTCTAGGCTGGGATTGAAGATTTAGAACTATTATTTCAATTTAAAAAAATCAAAACAGATAAGGTCTGTCCAAAAAGTTTAGATAATTTAGTTTTTTTTTTGTGAAAAATTTTATTTAAATATAAATATTGTTATTTTATTTAATATAAATGTTTTTAATACATCAATTAGTAATTCTTATTATTTATAAGAACTTAAACAATGATTTATTTAAAAAAATTGAAACAGTTTGTGTCCAAAAAGTTTAGGTAATTTAAAAAATTATTATTTATTGAAAATAAATAATACATTTTATGTTTGATGCTTAAATAACTTTCTTTTACATAAAATTAACTCAAGCTATTTTCCATTATTAAAATAAGATTTTTAATGGTTTCTTCTGGTAAATTATTCTAACACTTTTCAATTTCAGATTTTAGGTCATGTAAGATTGAATACTGCTTGAAATTGGCATATACTTGTCTAGATATAATGCCCCAAAGGTTTTCAATAGGGTTCAGGTCTATTTTTCTAGCTGGCCACTTATGAAATTGACATTACTTTTTGTAAACCAGGTTTGAGTTGAGTGAGAGAGATAAATAGGAGCATTATCATGCTGAAATATCCAATTATTTCCAGCAATTTATTCTCCAAAAGATAAAAGATTCTATTGAAGAGTTTGTTGATAGTTCTGAGTTTTGCTGTCCAGAAATAAATGCAATTAAAGTTTTCCCATCATATCCAAATCCTGCCAAACCATAATGCTTCCTCCTCCTTCTTGTCTACTGAAATATATTCTAGGTTTATTTCTAAGATCATGCTCACTCATTAGGGTCATCTAAATTCCATCTTTTTCATCACTAAACATTTCAGTTTTTCCATTGTTCTTTCCACAACATGTGTTTTCATATCCACTCTAACCTTGCCTCAATGTGTTGTGGTTTTAAGGGAGGTTGTTTATCCATTCTTGTGTAAGTAATTGTTGGTGATGATTTTAATACATTATGAATGGTGCTTTTACTTACTTTATGATCCAAATCTACTGCAATATTTTGAACAGATGATGTAGAATTTGAAGCAACTTTTAAAATTCATTTTCATTCAGAAGTCACTTTTGGTCTTCCATATCTTGGTTTAGTTTCCAATTTTCACCCTTTTCAATAACTTTATATATTTCTGAGACAGACTTATAAATTTCTTTAGCAATTTGATTAACTGTAGCACCTTCTACTTTTGTTTTTTTAAATGTAAACCACATCATTGTCAGTGAATTGCTTCTTTCTTGACATAATTAATATTACAGATAAAGCATTTGTTGAAACTAAGTTCTGATCTATAGAATCTTTACCATTAGCTAGTAGCTTAAATATAGTTGGATTACATCTATAAGCTATTCTACCATTCATTTGTTTTGCTAGTGTTTTATATGTAGAAGCCTTGGGTCATAGTTCATTGTTATAAGTTTATGAACACTGCCTATTACTACTAAGCTGCTATTTATTAACACTATTCTGTATGATTTTAGCTAATTTTTAAATATTCTCTATCTCCTTCATTTTGTCATAATATTAGAGCAATGCGTGTATGCCCTTTGCACCAATGTTTTACATGCTGCTATTTTATAGGAAGGTGGATCACTAGAATTGGAAAGGATGAAAGAAAGAGTTACTTGGTTTTCAATAAACCTGTGTAACTACGTTAAACTAATTTTAACGTTAAACCATACCTGTTGTCATTAAAAGTCCATATGATCTCATTAATATTTGGTTTAGTCTTCCAAATAGTTAATATATCACCAACATAACATTTGTAAAGTATAATGTTATTCTTAAATTTCCACAATGTTGTAAATTTAAAATAAACTGTTATAATTCTGCCATTAGAACGCAGTTCTTTTATTAATTTTGTAATGTTTACATTTTCCAATCTGATGCAGACCTCTGAACAGGGTTAAAAATGTTTGTTTGGTTAAAACATTGCTGGAAAAGTATAGAAGGTGTAGAGTTATCAATATTTTAATAAATTTGCACTTTACAGTTAGTTAATACCTTTTTTTTAAATATCATATATGTCCCTAGTTATAATTAAAACAATTTTAAAATATTGCACATATTTGTCTGAAAATGCTTTACACAGGTGCATTTTGACACCCACAGCCATACAAAAAATCCAGCAAAGAGTTGCTTAACTTTCCCAGCAACATTTGGTGATGCCATCTGTTGTCATATTTTATTAAATTTTTTTTTTATATTTTCAATTATTATAAAATGGCAAAAACTTAATTTTAAGAGTAGGGATGGGTTTTATAAAAAATTGCAAATGCTAATAACAAGTAAAATCATCATTAAGTCTGACCTTACTACACACGACCCCTTTTATCTCTCCACCCCAACCTTTAATCACCAAAATTTATTGGTGTCAATCCAGGGGGATTCCCTAATAACAAACCTCCTTGCAAAATTTCAAAAATT
Organism: Centruroides sculpturatus; assembly: GCF_000671375.1. Taxonomy (NCBI): domain Eukaryota; kingdom Metazoa; phylum Arthropoda; class Arachnida; order Scorpiones; family Buthidae; genus Centruroides; species Centruroides sculpturatus. Next base: position 659,537 of record NW_019384527.1, read on the forward strand.
TTTGACAAAAAGCATAGGGTAAACAAAATCATGCACCCCCACACACACTAATATCAATACATAAATAAATAAATAAATAATTTTTTTCCATGTGTCCTGAACCCAAAATATATAAAAATCTTGGGGTCATTTTTTTTGACCAATCAACATACTATCCCTCTGTTATATATAACAGCCAGAAAAGTAATAGAGAAAACATTGCTCTTATTATATTAAAATTTTTAAGATTTCATTAAAGAGGATGCGCACTTAAAATATAAGTAGATATGAGATTTCTATTTGATAATTCTACACATTATTTTCTATAATATTAATTTAAATTTACCTTTTTCTCCTTTGTCATCACCCCATGAATTTTCAACTCTCCATTTAACAGGTTTCCCTTCACTCTGAAGTAATCATAAAAACAAAAATTATAAAATATAAAAACGTTATTTAGATCAATTGCATTTATCTTATTTTTAGTTTATAAGATTCAATTTTTAAACACTGAATTGCATTACTTATTTATTCAAATATATTTTTCTTTGTGTTAGCTATTTATTTTCAATTAGAAAATTAGATTTAAATTAGGAAATATAATCTTATTATACTCAATAGCAAATAAATGCAGGTGTGAAATTCAAAGTGCATATAATTTCATAAAAGAAAGTAACCCTTTAAAATTTTAATAAATGTAAATTAAAATTCCTTTAACTAAAGGAATTTGGACCTACAAAAACGAAATATAAAGTGCATGAAAAATTTATAACTCTTTCCGTTTAACTATAAACATTCTCACGATCAAATCGCGCACAGTTTACACTTACAGGCAAATTCGTCATATTATTGTCATTCGATCACCACCTTTAACCCCACACTTGCTAAAACAATTGATCACCTGACTAATTTTCCCATCGAAAAAAGTATAAAAGCCCGACTCCTTCCCCTCTCGGGGGAGTTGCCAATTGAACAGACAACGACGAAGACGGGCCATATCTTCCCCTCATACCTACTGTACGCCCTTAATTGGAAGACCTTGTGCCACACCGAGCACTGCTTTTCGAAACCTTTAAGTCAGAAGTATCCATCCGATATTATCCCAGAGGTATGAAATATTATTGTAAATGCTCTCTCTCATCCGCGAAGTCTAAGGAGTTTTGCAAGATTTTATTTAGTTAGTTAGTTTAATAAACTCTTGTTTTGGTTTTTTAAATGGTGTCATTACTCGACTTAGCCAATGTCTTATCATCGACCCCTCCGACTCTCCTCCACTCGTGTAATGCGTAACTGAACGAAACGCCATCCTTGACAAGAAAGTAGGTCACCGACCTGTGGCCGGAAGGAGAGGACTTCCCAACCTCCCTGGTGGCTCACAATTTGGTGTCACGGGAGTGGAGTCTGAATCTAAAAATCCATAGAAACATCACACAGGAATGAAATAGGTTTTCCTCCAAAATAATCAATACTTCCATATGTTCTTTAATATTTTGTTTTTAATCATAACAATTAATTTACTTACATTTAAAGACATTCCTGTAATAACCATAGCATGAGTCATCTGGGATTCACCATAAAGTAATCTTTCAGCTTTATTTAATTTTTCATTGATATCAACTCCAAATACTAATTTAAAGTTATGCCTGAAAGTAAATTAATGTTAGAAATATTTCTCAAATATTTTGTTATTAATACAATTATAATATTACATTAAATAATAATTACTTTTACATATATTAATGTTTTTCTATATAGTCATTTCTCCTATAATGCAGTATGTGTTCCAAAAAAATCACTGCATTATACAATTTTTCACAATAAAAACAATAAAGTTTATATAGAGAAATAGAATTTGAGATAAAACACCCAAAAATCTGCAGTCTTTTCAAAATGCTTTGTTTCAAGTATCCCCCTCAAACCTTAAAGCATTTCTTTTTGTTCCCTACTAGCATTCTTATAATAGATGCTCACTCATAATTGGAATACTATATCAAATATGTTTTTATCAAGTACAGTACACAAAATTTGAAGAACATTGCAATACACACTAGTGAAATGGAGTGAGAGAAATATTGTGTATATTTTTCCATGGATATCTAGTTTGGTTGGGTAGCATTTTCATATTCACTGATGTTTCTTGATAGTGTAAAACATAGTCATTTAGTGAGAATTCACATATAAGCTAGCAATATTTATTTGGATAATTTTATTTCTTTATCTACCAACCATGAACAAATTTGTGCATTATAAACATGCACTGTAGCAGAAAAGCCTATCTCCAAAATTATAGTGAGACTATTACATTGGATGTCTGCATTTTCAATAATTCTGCAAAATTTTCATTTCCAATCTCTAATTACATCAATGCTATTTTCACACATCATATTTTATGAATACATATATACAACTGTTTTTTGCAAGGATATATTGTTTATTGCTCTTTACTTTAGATAAGACAAATTATAATTTAGTACAATGAATCAATATTACCAAATAATTGGCCAATTTCAAATGAAATATAAAAAAATTTTTCAATATAAACTAATAACTAATATTTTAAACTTGAAATTCAGGCATTATGAAAAATTTAGCACACCATCTACCAATAGAAAAAAAAAATATACATATTTAAGAAAAACAGTATTTCAGTATTATATTTTATGTAAAGTCCCCAAGGCACCTACATACCACACATATTCATATATTCTTCTATAATTTAATTTTTGTTTATGATTTGTTAATTTAATTTTTATATTCCTTTAGTTTCCAAATAGCTATTTTCAGTTTTTAAAAATGTTATAGATCATTGGTAAAAAAATGACTTTCTTTTTCTTTCTATATTATTAAAATATCACTATTCATAAAACATTAAAACATTTAAAGTGCAAAAAAATAATCTGCAAAATAAAATACAAAAATAAGCAAAGTACAAAGTAATTAACTATTATGAACATTTACTAAAACAATTTTTTCAAAATGTTTCTTATGTTTTCTGTTTTTATCAGTGTTGTGGAGTCAGAGTTGCAAGAATTGGGCCAAGTGGATAAATCCACTGAACACTTGTAGTTAGTGATGGAACTGCTCCTGGAAAGTAAATGCTTATGGTATTACTTTGAAGTGCCAAGCTGATGTTTACTAAAGAGAAGCTTACAAGAAAAATTTTACTTTCATTTCATAATTTTTACTTGGCACAATACTTTTTTACATATCAAATGTTTTATTTTGGATATCAATTGTTTTTTTTATTAATTTGACTAATTAATTTTTTCACTGTCCTTCTATTGGTTTCAAGTTATTTATGACTGTTTATTATAGATTTGATAACATAATTTTGTCTTAAAACAATCAATAGAAAAAAACAACTAAAAAAGTAAAAATAAAATCAAGTTTAGAATCTAACTTCAACAAACTAAAAGAGAAAAAAAAACTGCAAAATGTAATTAATATGATTATTTCAGCTTATTACTTACTGGTTTAAGTTTAGTCATGACTTTTTTGAAAAACTTTTTAATACAAACAATTGGGAAATACTGTACCTAAAACTACTAATAATAAATAAATGTGATTTTTTCATATGTCTGTAATAATTATGTAAATGTTGGCAAATTCCTTAAATAAATGTTTGCAGAATGACCTTGAGTGACCTACATTTGTTGGAGATTTTCACAAACTGGTTTGTAAACAATGCTAAGTATGAAAGAGTTAATCCATTTTTCATTTAAAACATTTTTCAAGAACAAATTAAAGTTGTTAAGTTAGGGTAGCTATGTTTATATTTTTAATCCTATTGAATATTGTCTTATTTTTTGAATATTGTCTATTGAATTTGTCTTACTTTTGTGCTTCTAAGTATAGTATATCATATGATATAATAATGATGATCTTCTTTTGAAAATGATGTTTAAATTCTTAGAATTTTTGTAGAACCTTTCCTTCTTTTCCAAATAATTGAAAATATTAAATCTTAACAAATTCTGTTGGAATATTTAACCTATTCGATGTTGAAATTTTATTTGCTGCCTGTGACGCCGTGTTGAATTTTCGTCGATGTTAAGCCTATTTTTTTTCTTTTTTAAATAATAATCGTGTTTACTGTATTGTAAAAAATTATTTTTTTTTTTATGTTTCACAAACAAAATAAATATATTGAATAATACAGAAACAAAAAAAAAATTTTTAAAGTTCGTTTTAGTATAAAAATTGTGATGCATAGCGACATCTAGTATCAAAAACGTTCTGATGTAAACACGAAAATATTCGGGATTGCCCACGCAGGTCATGAGGTCAACATGAATATTTTCGGGAACAATGTACGACAGGTTAATTTGCAGTTTTTAATGGGACTTATAGAAATGAAATAATTCAAACTTACAAAAATAATTTAACAAAATTAAAATATACTATACTATAAAATTCAGAATGAAATAGGGAATATGATTATAACGAATATAATTTATGTAAAAAGATACTTACGTTACCATATCTTCTAATCCTACCTTCAAAGCTAATCTTTGAGAAACTTCAGATCCAAACCAAACAGCCTAATTGAAAATAAGTTTTAATATGTACTTATAATTTAGAAGACAACAGACTTGCTTATTATTTACTGTTATATACTTATTGATAATCTTAAATATAAAATTAACATAAAACCAGCTTCACTACAAAAGAACTAAAAACATCAAATCTGCTCTATTTGAATATAGTGAAAAACATCTTTGAAAAAGAACCTATAAACAAAAACATTTAAAACAAATATTTCCATGTTAAATTAATTAGTTTTTCATCAATTTGAATTAATTCATTCTTCATTCTAATTAAATAAAAAATTAAATTCATGAATTTTAATATAACTTGACATAATAAATGTAAGTTATATTTAATTTAGCAGTTTTATTTATGAAGTACACTTTCATCCGATTTTAATAAAATATTACAAAATTTAAAAATAACAAAAAATATTCAACAAAGCATATTTACTGAACCACTAGTTATTTATTCTATCAAATATTAAAATAAATATCGTATGCCATTTTATCTGTAGTTAAAGATTTAAAAATTTAATAAATATAAGCATACCTCTTTATTTTGAATTGATTCTGTTGCTAATTCTACTAATGTTTCAATTGGCTGATTATTATACATAGTTAAGCGTCCTCCTACCATGTTTCCTAAACAATCAACTGTGTAAGATTTTCCATAAGAATTTACTGGTCTAGGATCATTCACAATACAGACCTATAAAATAATTACATATATAAATTAAACAAGAAATGCTCAAAATTATGAACTAATTATTTTCCATATAGTAATGGTTCTATTCATATCTATTCTAAATATACTGTACAAATATTTAAATAGTTTTTAAGATATCATCAGTTAATAATATTTATGACATAATTTCAGCTTTGCCTTTTATCAATATTAAGCAAAGCTGAAATTATGTCATAAAAACTGATTTTTTTCAATAAGAAATTCTGAACTTTAGCTTTTTTGCACAAAAATATTTTTATAATTCTGTTGACATAGTTCTTAAGAAAAACAAAAAATAAATAATAAAAATTAAAAATATATATATATTAAACAGAGATATAATACTTAAGAATGAATGTCTGGTTGAGAAGTTAAATCTTATGTTATTAAATAATTTTCAATGGATTCACATAAAAATATAAATTACATTAATTTATATGTCAATGTGAAGCCACTGAAGATTATAAGCTTATACACTTCATACATTAATTAGTAAAAATGCTTAAAACAAAATGGCTTATTAATAAAAATATAACAATTTGAATGTTTACACCTGAAAATCAATAATAAATCTTTTATTATGAAATTATAATAAATGTTGTGTTTTTCTTTCTATTATCTCTAGCTTGTGATCTTCCAAGAGAGAGACTTTTAGCTGTCTGAAACACCATCAATGTCATCAAAAAAGAAATACATCTAATGTCTAAAAATATATCATTCATAAATGAATAAAGTTATTTAAAATTATATTTAGGTCTAAAACAAACAAGAATGTTGTTAATTGAGAAAGGACTGTAGAGTACATAGAAATAGAAAGAAATAGTTTTCATTCATGTTTAATAATAAAAAGAAGAATCTAAATGGACTGATGATAATGATTTTCATTGGTATTTAAGGATTTAAGGAACCACAACCAAGCTTCATTTCTAGCAAACATTAAAATATGGTTTAATGCTAAATGACAAGTTTGGCTTCTACTAATGGGATTTATACATCATTACAAGCAAATAACACTATTTTAAGAGAAAAAATAAAGATTCACAATATATTTACAGCAAGTTAATATCACTATCTTTCTTAAAATTATGGCTAAAACAGATCCATGTAATAAAGTGATCTACTTAAAATCTCATGAAATTTTTTTTATCAGTTTTATTTTTAAATATTTGAAATTATATAGAAACTAAATCTAACTATACTATTGTTATTGAAGTTCAAATGAAGTTGAAATAAATAATTTTTTAGAAGTCTCAGTCATTATTTTATAACAAAAATAAAATTTCCTTAAAAAATTTTCTATTATTATATCTAATTAATCTTTAATGATATGCTGTGTCCATATTTAGAGGTTTAATACCTCTAAACATGGACACAGCATATCATTAAAGATTAATTTTAAAAATCCAGCAAAAAATTTTAATATTTCTGGCAACATTTGGTGGTGCCATCTGTTGTTATATTTTATTAAGAAACTTTATATTTTCAATTATCAATATTACAAAATGGCAAAAAATTTAATTTTTAAGATAGGGATGGGTTTTATAACAAATTATAAATGCTAATAAAGAGTAAAATTGTAATTAAGTCTGACTTTACTGGAGATATGACACGACCCTCCTTTATCTCCCCACTCCATTGACCTTTAACTACCAAAATTTAATAGCATCAATTTTCCAACTCACAAACCTCCCTGTAAAATTTCAAATTTTCAACAAAAAGCAAAGTAGTTATCAAATTTCAAAAAGGGTGAATAAAATCATACCTTCACACACAAACATCTATACACACAGAAAAAACCTGCAATCTTTTTGCATTTCTCGATGTTCCAAGATCCCAAGTCCAAAACTAAAAATTTTGAGGGGTCATTTTATGATCAATCACAATACTTTCCCTCTGTTATATAAAACAGAGCTGGAAAAATAAAAACTCAAAAACAAATTTTCCAGAAACTCACAAATCACATTTTTGAAGAAGGAAATAAAAATTTATTGAACTTTCATACTAACTACAGTTTATACTGATATTTTGAAAACATGGTTTTGACCATTACTTTCTAATATACATATGTATATAAAATATAAAATTTAAAACTTTGAATAATAAATAAATATATATACTTTTAAATGTTAATATAACTGTTTTTTTTTTTCTAAAACAAAAGATTAAAAGATTTTACTTTTTAAAACATCAGAAAAGATTACCTTATCTTCAATATTAAAGTAAGGTTTAACATAATCCTCATAAAACTTCATAGGAGTTAATGGTCCAATTGAAAAATATGATTTATTTTTGTTATAATATTCCCAAGTGAAAGTTTGTGGGGGTATACCTAAACAGATGGCAGTAATACGATATATCTACAAATAAAAAAGATTTATTAATAAATATAAATATTGATAATAATGAATAAATTACAAAAAAAAAAAAAAAAATAATTAAAATATGAAAAATTAAATAAAACACTAGTTTACTAATTTGCATATGCATAAGATATAACTGTAAAATATACAAAATAATAATCTTATAATAAGGTTCCATTTCCTCATTACTCTAAAATCATTAAGTAATTTCCAAATAAATTTCTTATAATTTCAATATTCAAGCATCATAAGAATGAACAGCATTGCAATTTGGAATAAATGAAATTCAGGATTAATATTTGAGCACTATTTATGGTTTATGAAGTACATTAGACACCCTATAATGCAGGTTCCTATAATGTGGCAAAAAAATTGCGACAGTATTTGTATAAAGACGCTAAAAGGGACTCGTGTTGCGACAGGATTGGTCGAATCTGGACCAATAGTATACGAGCAGCCGAACTACTTACACGCTACAGAGAGTTTAGGCGAGTAAGTTGAGTTTACTATCGTCTGTACAGTATGTAAATTAGGTACTGTAAGTCTAATACAGTACTGTAATTTTATACATTTCTTGTGAAAGAAACATTTCTTATTCAATGGCCATAAAAATTATTTATATTAATGATGTCTCCAAAGGTCAATGAATTTTTCGCAGAAAAATAACTCATCAGAAATTGTGGCCGCCGTTTGGTGCACTGCTCCGCGACGAAAACAGGCTTAAGCAATGGCGACATCGAACGGTGCACACTCGGTAAGTAATCCTACAATTTTTTGTTTATAACATAGTTTATATGGATTATTCTCAAAAAATTATACATGTTTTGGAAATGTTGAGTCGAATTAGTCTAGAATCGATTAATTTTATGGAAGAAAACCTTTCAAACAGCCGTAGTTCGTAAACTTCACACATGTCGGGCTGCGATTGGCTCATGTATTTAAGGATTCCTACAACGTGAAATTCGTATAATGTGGAACGTATCTACGCGTTATAGGGGGGGTCTACTGTAATCAACCTGACTGATTAACTTAATAAAGCATCTAACTTGTATTATTGAAAAAGTTTATTTCTAAAATTTATTTTATATATACAGGGAATATCAGAATGACGTTTTAAAAATTTGGGGGATTGTAGAGGATGAAATTTTGAATGTTTTCATATATGGAACCTTTAGCCAGAAATGTGATATAAAGTTTTTACAGCACTTTGCAGTCGGTATGCTGAATGAAACAGTAGAATACAGTATTTATGACATGTTTTATTGACAAAAAAGTAGAGTACAATCAAATTGTACATTGAATCAGTGGTTGCACTACTTTAGAGTAAATACTCAATGTGATGACCACCAACTTCGTTATATAATGTGCAATGACAAACCATGTTTTGCCCGACTCTCTGTAAGATGCCACGCTCTCCTCTGATAGTATTAAATGCTGTAAAGATGCACTCCGTAAGCTCATGAACTGTTCCTACAGGTGTTGCATACACAAGGGACTTTACATAACCTCAGAGGAAGAAGTCAAGAACAATTAACATGATGTCAATGGATGGAAGAGTAGCTAACAAAGTGAAGGGCGGTCAAGCACTTCCTACCCACTGTAGACACTTTATATCACATTTCCGGCTATGGGTTCCTTATATCAAAACATTCAAAATTTCATCCTCTTCAATCCCCCAAATTTTTAAAATGTCATTCTGATACACCCTGTATATAAATAAAATTCCTTTCTTGCACAAATGCATATCTGTGTTTGTGCATTTATTCTTTATATAATGTTATGTAACAACCCTCAAAAATTTAAAATAAGCTAGATTTTTCAAGGGAAAGAGTAAAAGTCCATAAAATGTTATTTACATGAGAATCAAATCTGTTCAATTCTGCAAAACTTACCCATAAATATAATAAAACTAATTAATTTAAAATAAAATTGCCTATACCAAAATTTATTCAAAATTAATGTGGCCAAGAGATGAATTTTAATATATATTAATGATAAAAATTTTCTGCACTTGTTTATCAAACACATTTATTTAAATCTATCATAAAAATTTTAAAAATTTAAAATTATAATTATGCAATATTAGTGATTTTCACTTGGGCTATAATACATAAAATTATATAGATAAGTAACTTGGATTAAAACAGGCAGTTAAGGTGCCACATTGTATTAAATTTAATAATTAGAAATAGATTTAGAAATAAAAGATTCATTTGGAACAGAACTCAAACCCATAACTTCTTACTGTGCAGATGCAGTGCCAATTATACTACCTTATGGATCCTGTGTAATCTTCGCTACCATAGAGGTCATTCATGAATCTTTTCTTCAAGAACATTCTACATTATTTATAATTATTAAATTTAATACAAGATTTCATACATGACTTATTAAATTACTAAATTTAATATGACTTATAACCACTATCTTTAGTCCAAATTATGTAATCCTTATAATTAATTGGCCATATTATAACCCAAATAAAAATCTGGTCGATCATAATAATATTATAGTAAGTTGGACTAGGTTTTATATGTAATTTATAAATTATATTAAAATAACTGATTAAAACATTTCTTATTCTGGCAATAGGATAAAAACAAAATATCTTACTTCATCCATTTGTTGGCTAATTGTTTTATTAATTTCTTCTTCAGATGTCTGATTATCAACTAATACTCTTAAATCTCTGGCATATTCTCTAAGCTAAAAAGTAAAAATAATATAATATAGTATTTACATAAAAATATGAATTAAAACAGTGAGAGACCGATCCTGACGATTTTGAGAGAAAATTCATTTTTTGTCTTTCAAAAAATTTTACCCATTTTTATTACCGGAGAATGATTGCATCTCTCTCTTTGAAGTCGTTTCCTTTCCCAGGGAACTCATTGAATGTGCCACTGGGAACCAAGAGGAAAAATTCCTGATTGGTGAAAAAAGTTAATGTGATTTGGAAGTATAAAAAGAGTGACTGAAGGATAAGGGGTCGTCGAGAGTTTGCCAGTGCATCAATCAAGTGCTCTTAAAAAAAAAACCAAGAGAGATCGTATCCAGGATTTCATACTCTATGTTGTTTGACACCTTTGAACTCCATGGATTATTTTATACTTCCATTTCTCTTGGTTTGACTACCATCCTAGGAAAAGAAAAATTAATGTCTCCCCAATCACTCCAACTGACCGACAACAACTGACATATGTCCGAACAAGTCAGAGATCCAGAATCCACACTATTAAGTGCAGTAAAGGTATATATATACCAACTTGCAGCTTCTTGTAAACTCTCTCTCTTGACTATTATTCGATAGCATAGAACTATGTATTCTCTTTTTTGTTGAATTAAATTGGTTATTTTAATTGTTAACCTTGTATCCTTGTGATTCACTTCCGATTTGTCTCTCAATTCTCCTCCATCCTGAATCTGATCGCCTGTCCACGTAACCGCTCACACGAATTCCGAATTTGCGGCCATTAAGGTTTCTGTCTCTATCCTAGAAGACACAGACCTTCAGTCCTGATGAGGCAGTCCTGATGAGGCACTAAAGAGGTGTCGATCCTCTGGTCACAAAACTATCATGAAATAACCAAGAATCGCCTGAAAGATCAGGCTAGAATTTGGCTAATTAAATGATTAATATAAAGTAATTTGTTACTAGAGGTAGACATAAAACTATCATATTGAGTAAGTCAATAATTAATGTAATTTTTAAAAAAAATTTTGAAGAACAAAACTGATTAATTTAATTTATGTAAAATGTATTTACTACTCCATTTCATTACTGTCACTGAAGTCAATTTTTCAGTTCTATTCCAATAGAAGATTTCTATTTTTGACCTTATGAAAGACTCAATATAATTTCTAACTTGTAAATTCATGTATTTTTTCCCTCTAAGTGGTGAAGGGGGAAAGAAAGATACTGTTTATTTCTGCAGATAAGATGATAGTTTAATTATAAAAAAAAGGCCCCCAAAATCTGGGTCGTCTTATAGGGCAGATACAAAAAACAATTTAAATTTATATAAATTAAAACTAAAATAAATATTAAAATAATGGGATTGGTTTATTATGGTAATTTAGTTAGAGAAAGAAAAGACTACTACTATTACTATTACATCAGTTTATAGAATAATTGGCATGATAACTATTTTAAATTTTAGAATACAGTAAAAACAACTGAAAAATATAATATACTATTAGATAACATATGTAAATAACACAGGAGATTTAAGCTCTATAAAAATGATTTTATCATCAATAATTTTCAAATTATAACCGTAACACATATATCATGAAATACTTACTTTACTTTTAAGAAGTCGATTCAACTTTCCAGAATTCTCACAGCTGTAAGATTCAGGAAAGCATTTCTTTGGAATAAGACCATAACGTAAAATTAAATTCACAAGCATATCCCATTGTCCTCCATCACAAGAAGGATCACTGAGCAAAAATGACACTAAACGGCCATCCACTGGTTCACCTCTTCTAGCAGTTTCCACAATAGCATTTAGAAAATAATTAGATCTTTCAATCTGAAATATAAAATTGACACTTAAAAAATACTTAATCTCATTTTTATAAAACTGCAAGAAATTGCTATACTTTATCTTCTATAAAATAAGGTGTTTATATATATAAAAACACCTTATTGACAAGACCACGTCTTGTTTATAAAATCATATTGCTGGTTGGCTTACCAGCTTAGAGGTATGAAGGAGTACATGTCAGGAGTTGCAATTTGGCACAGAGTATTAAGTGCCCAATTCATGTGCACATAAAAAGACCAGACTTGTAGGTACTCAGAGATTTGAGAACAGAGTCAAAATAAAATACAAAATGACAACACTCTCTACAAACAGGCAGTAGTGTGAGATTTAAGCATGTGTTGCTCATTGAAAAGTTGGAAATCAAATGTTGCTAAATCAAATTTTGATGAACAAATCTTTGAAAAATCCCATTTACCTGTCCTGTGTTATTCTCAACATATCTCTGGTCGTGACATGCTGACTTTGACCAGTTGACCCAAGATATCTCATTTCAGTATCGGAACGTTTTTGAAAGTAGACAGTGCTAGTTGTTATAATTTTGGACGATATAATGGCCAGGATTTTTTTTTCAAAAACAGGAAATTTTCTTAGGCATCGACAAAAATTCAACGCAGGGTGACACACAACAGAGAAATTTCAAAATTGAATAGGCTAATTTCACCAAAAATGCACTGTGGATGACCTCGTAGTCATGGCCATGGCTGGTGAAGTTTGAACGATTGTGCTCAAAACCACTGATACAAATAAGAAAACAAGACCCACCTTGAGCATGAAAGTGATCCCACTTAGTAGTGAGTCTCTGAGACATAGTCTTGTCCCAAATACGGCTTTGCTGTTTTACTTGTTTTTATATAGCATTTTCTTGCACTATAAATAAACTATTTTAAAAAAACTGTTTATATTAATGATATTCTGTTGTGAAATTATCTTATTATATATCCGTTTAGATTTGTCTTGTAAATTATAACAAATAAATGATTATTATTAGTTTAAAGAGTAAAAAACTTTTAATGATGATAATAGAAATGCCAAACTAAATGAACAGAGATAACATTATATGTAATAAATAAAAGTCTTCAGCTGAATATTTAATTTATAAAATTGAATTAATCATGTGTAAATTATACAAATAAAATTAAATCTTACTTTGTCCCAAAAGAAAAGATGTGCCTGACTAAATTCAAATTCTTCTAATTCATAATGTTTCATAAAAGGAATTCTTATCACATTTAAGCAAGCAAATATCCAACAACGTCCAGAACTCTTTTGATTAGTCACAGGCTTTGCATCAATATCAACCTAGAATAATATAAATGATAAATTAATCAAAGGCATAATTATAAATATAAAAATAAATTTTAAAAAATGTTTAAATTTATGTATTAGTGGAAATACTTTTATTCTTTAAGTATTTTAATTCTGCCAAAAATAATCCAGTTTCTTCTCTAAAATCATTTAAACCTTTTTATGATCTACTAGCTGCAAGGACCCGCTTCACTGGGCAAAAAATAATGTTAGTGAAGATTAAGATAATTACATTATAGCCAGTTTTATTCGTTTTCACAGAATGCAAGAATTAGGTCCCCCATTTCCAGACTAATTAGAGAATTTTTACATGGGTCTAAAAATATGTTCGATTTCCCGCAAAAATGCAAAAAACCGCCTATAAATCTTGCATGCTGCTTATATTAACACTTCCTTTGTTACTCAACACTTCCATTGTTACACATCTTCGAAGTCAACCACTTTCAACCCCATATGCAAGAATTAGGTCCCCCGTTTCTAGACTAATTAGAGAATTTTTATGTCCAGTCAAACGAATTATTTTCAATTTGATCAATTTTCTGGAACATTTACAATCGTTCTATAATCGAACCAATTCGAATTTGAATTCAAATACAAATTCGAATTAAAACGGTTCAAACATTTTTAAAATTGAAATAGAAAATCTTCGAAGTCAACCACTTTAAACCCCATATCTCCCGCATCCTTATAGCTATCCAGACGCAACCACCATAGTGCACGAATGGAGACTTGGGGCTACTACCACATACAAACACCATTCATGTGCGATGTGTAGTTTTGGCTGAAAAGTGAAATATAGGGACACACACGTCCATTTATATATATATATANGAAACTTTATATTTTCAATTATCAATATTACAAAATGGCAAAAAATTTAATTTTTAAGATAGGGATGGGTTTTATAACAAATTATAAATGCTAATAAAGAGTAAAATTGTAATTAAGTCTGACTTTACTGGAGATATGACACGACCCTCCTTTATCTCCCCACTCCATTGACCTTTAACTACCAAAATTTAATAGCATCAATTTTCCAACTCACAAACCTCCCTGTAAAATTTCAAATTTTCAACAAAAAGCAAAGTAGTTATCAAATTTCAAAAAGGGTGAATAAAATCATACCTTCACACACAAACATCTATACACACAGAAAAAACCTGCAATCTTTTTGCATTTCTCGATGTTCCAAGATCCCAAGTCCAAAACTAAAAATTTTGAGGGGTCATTTTATGATCAATCACAATACTTTCCCTCTGTTATATAAAACAGAGCTGGAAAAATAAAAACTCAAAAACAAATTTTCCAGAAACTCACAAATCACATTTTTGAAGAAGGAAATAAAAATTTATTGAACTTTCATACTAACTACAGTTTATACTGATATTTTGAAAACATGGTTTTGACCATTACTTTCTAATATACATATGTATATAAAATATAAAATTTAAAACTTTGAATAATAAATAAATATATATACTTTTAAATGTTAATATAACTGTTTTTTTTTTTCTAAAACAAAAGATTAAAAGATTTTACTTTTTAAAACATCAGAAAAGATTACCTTATCTTCAATATTAAAGTAAGGTTTAACATAATCCTCATAAAACTTCATAGGAGTTAATGGTCCAATTGAAAAATATGATTTATTTTTGTTATAATATTCCCAAGTGAAAGTTTGTGGGGGTATACCTAAACAGATGGCAGTAATACGATATATCTACAAATAAAAAAGATTTATTAATAAATATAAATATTGATAATAATGAATAAATTACAAAAAAAAAAAAAAAAATAATTAAAATATGAAAAATTAAATAAAACACTAGTTTACTAATTTGCATATGCATAAGATATAACTGTAAAATATACAAAATAATAATCTTATAATAAGGTTCCATTTCCTCATTACTCTAAAATCATTAAGTAATTTCCAAATAAATTTCTTATAATTTCAATATTCAAGCATCATAAGAATGAACAGCATTGCAATTTGGAATAAATGAAATTCAGGATTAATATTTGAGCACTATTTATGGTTTATGAAGTACATTAGACACCCTATAATGCAGGTTCCTATAATGTGGCAAAAAAATTGCGACAGTATTTGTATAAAGACGCTAAAAGGGACTCGTGTTGCGACAGGATTGGTCGAATCTGGACCAATAGTATACGAGCAGCCGAACTACTTACACGCTACAGAGAGTTTAGGCGAGTAAGTTGAGTTTACTATCGTCTGTACAGTATGTAAATTAGGTACTGTAAGTCTAATACAGTACTGTAATTTTATACATTTCTTGTGAAAGAAACATTTCTTATTCAATGGCCATAAAAATTATTTATATTAATGATGTCTCCAAAGGTCAATGAATTTTTCGCAGAAAAATAACTCATCAGAAATTGTGGCCGCCGTTTGGTGCACTGCTCCGCGACGAAAACAGGCTTAAGCAATGGCGACATCGAACGGTGCACACTCGGTAAGTAATCCTACAATTTTTTGTTTATAACATAGTTTATATGGATTATTCTCAAAAAATTATACATGTTTTGGAAATGTTGAGTCGAATTAGTCTAGAATCGATTAATTTTATGGAAGAAAACCTTTCAAACAGCCGTAGTTCGTAAACTTCACACATGTCGGGCTGCGATTGGCTCATGTATTTAAGGATTCCTACAACGTGAAATTCGTATAATGTGGAACGTATCTACGCGTTATAGGGGGGGTCTACTGTAATCAACCTGACTGATTAACTTAATAAAGCATCTAACTTGTATTATTGAAAAAGTTTATTTCTAAAATTTATTTTATATATACAGGGAATATCAGAATGACGTTTTAAAAATTTGGGGGATTGTAGAGGATGAAATTTTGAATGTTTTCATATATGGAACCTTTAGCCAGAAATGTGATATAAAGTTTTTACAGCACTTTGCAGTCGGTATGCTGAATGAAACAGTAGAATACAGTATTTATGACATGTTTTATTGACAAAAAAGTAGAGTACAATCAAATTGTACATTGAATCAGTGGTTGCACTACTTTAGAGTAAATACTCAATGTGATGACCACCAACTTCGTTATATAATGTGCAATGACAAACCATGTTTTGCCCGACTCTCTGTAAGATGCCACGCTCTCCTCTGATAGTATTAAATGCTGTAAAGATGCACTCCGTAAGCTCATGAACTGTTCCTACAGGTGTTGCATACACAAGGGACTTTACATAACCTCAGAGGAAGAAGTCAAGAACAATTAACATGATGTCAATGGATGGAAGAGTAGCTAACAAAGTGAAGGGCGGTCAAGCACTTCCTACCCACTGTAGACACTTTATATCACATTTCCGGCTATGGGTTCCTTATATCAAAACATTCAAAATTTCATCCTCTTCAATCCCCCAAATTTTTAAAATGTCATTCTGATACACCCTGTATATAAATAAAATTCCTTTCTTGCACAAATGCATATCTGTGTTTGTGCATTTATTCTTTATATAATGTTATGTAACAACCCTCAAAAATTTAAAATAAGCTAGATTTTTCAAGGGAAAGAGTAAAAGTCCATAAAATGTTATTTACATGAGAATCAAATCTGTTCAATTCTGCAAAACTTACCCATAAATATAATAAAACTAATTAATTTAAAATAAAATTGCCTATACCAAAATTTATTCAAAATTAATGTGGCCAAGAGATGAATTTTAATATATATTAATGATAAAAATTTTCTGCACTTGTTTATCAAACACATTTATTTAAATCTATCATAAAAATTTTAAAAATTTAAAATTATAATTATGCAATATTAGTGATTTTCACTTGGGCTATAATACATAAAATTATATAGATAAGTAACTTGGATTAAAACAGGCAGTTAAGGTGCCACATTGTATTAAATTTAATAATTAGAAATAGATTTAGAAATAAAAGATTCATTTGGAACAGAACTCAAACCCATAACTTCTTACTGTGCAGATGCAGTGCCAATTATACTACCTTATGGATCCTGTGTAATCTTCGCTACCATAGAGGTCATTCATGAATCTTTTCTTCAAGAACATTCTACATTATTTATAATTATTAAATTTAATACAAGATTTCATACATGACTTATTAAATTACTAAATTTAATATGACTTATAACCACTATCTTTAGTCCAAATTATGTAATCCTTATAATTAATTGGCCATATTATAACCCAAATAAAAATCTGGTCGATCATAATAATATTATAGTAAGTTGGACTAGGTTTTATATGTAATTTATAAATTATATTAAAATAACTGATTAAAACATTTCTTATTCTGGCAATAGGATAAAAACAAAATATCTTACTTCATCCATTTGTTGGCTAATTGTTTTATTAATTTCTTCTTCAGATGTCTGATTATCAACTAATACTCTTAAATCTCTGGCATATTCTCTAAGCTAAAAAGTAAAAATAATATAATATAGTATTTACATAAAAATATGAATTAAAACAGTGAGAGACCGATCCTGACGATTTTGAGAGAAAATTCATTTTTTGTCTTTCAAAAAATTTTACCCATTTTTATTACCGGAGAATGATTGCATCTCTCTCTTTGAAGTCGTTTCCTTTCCCAGGGAACTCATTGAATGTGCCACTGGGAACCAAGAGGAAAAATTCCTGATTGGTGAAAAAAGTTAATGTGATTTGGAAGTATAAAAAGAGTGACTGAAGGATAAGGGGTCGTCGAGAGTTTGCCAGTGCATCAATCAAGTGCTCTTAAAAAAAAAACCAAGAGAGATCGTATCCAGGATTTCATACTCTATGTTGTTTGACACCTTTGAACTCCATGGATTATTTTATACTTCCATTTCTCTTGGTTTGACTACCATCCTAGGAAAAGAAAAATTAATGTCTCCCCAATCACTCCAACTGACCGACAACAACTGACATATGTCCGAACAAGTCAGAGATCCAGAATCCACACTATTAAGTGCAGTAAAGGTATATATATACCAACTTGCAGCTTCTTGTAAACTCTCTCTCTTGACTATTATTCGATAGCATAGAACTATGTATTCTCTTTTTTGTTGAATTAAATTGGTTATTTTAATTGTTAACCTTGTATCCTTGTGATTCACTTCCGATTTGTCTCTCAATTCTCCTCCATCCTGAATCTGATCGCCTGTCCACGTAACCGCTCACACGAATTCCGAATTTGCGGCCATTAAGGTTTCTGTCTCTATCCTAGAAGACACAGACCTTCAGTCCTGATGAGGCAGTCCTGATGAGGCACTAAAGAGGTGTCGATCCTCTGGTCACAAAACTATCATGAAATAACCAAGAATCGCCTGAAAGATCAGGCTAGAATTTGGCTAATTAAATGATTAATATAAAGTAATTTGTTACTAGAGGTAGACATAAAACTATCATATTGAGTAAGTCAATAATTAATGTAATTTTTAAAAAAAATTTTGAAGAACAAAACTGATTAATTTAATTTATGTAAAATGTATTTACTACTCCATTTCATTACTGTCACTGAAGTCAATTTTTCAGTTCTATTCCAATAGAAGATTTCTATTTTTGACCTTATGAAAGACTCAATATAATTTCTAACTTGTAAATTCATGTATTTTTTCCCTCTAAGTGGTGAAGGGGGAAAGAAAGATACTGTTTATTTCTGCAGATAAGATGATAGTTTAATTATAAAAAAAAGGCCCCCAAAATCTGGGTCGTCTTATAGGGCAGATACAAAAAACAATTTAAATTTATATAAATTAAAACTAAAATAAATATTAAAATAATGGGATTGGTTTATTATGGTAATTTAGTTAGAGAAAGAAAAGACTACTACTATTACTATTACATCAGTTTATAGAATAATTGGCATGATAACTATTTTAAATTTTAGAATACAGTAAAAACAACTGAAAAATATAATATACTATTAGATAACATATGTAAATAACACAGGAGATTTAAGCTCTATAAAAATGATTTTATCATCAATAATTTTCAAATTATAACCGTAACACATATATCATGAAATACTTACTTTACTTTTAAGAAGTCGATTCAACTTTCCAGAATTCTCACAGCTGTAAGATTCAGGAAAGCATTTCTTTGGAATAAGACCATAACGTAAAATTAAATTCACAAGCATATCCCATTGTCCTCCATCACAAGAAGGATCACTGAGCAAAAATGACACTAAACGGCCATCCACTGGTTCACCTCTTCTAGCAGTTTCCACAATAGCATTTAGAAAATAATTAGATCTTTCAATCTGAAATATAAAATTGACACTTAAAAAATACTTAATCTCATTTTTATAAAACTGCAAGAAATTGCTATACTTTATCTTCTATAAAATAAGGTGTTTATATATATAAAAACACCTTATTGACAAGACCACGTCTTGTTTATAAAATCATATTGCTGGTTGGCTTACCAGCTTAGAGGTATGAAGGAGTACATGTCAGGAGTTGCAATTTGGCACAGAGTATTAAGTGCCCAATTCATGTGCACATAAAAAGACCAGACTTGTAGGTACTCAGAGATTTGAGAACAGAGTCAAAATAAAATACAAAATGACAACACTCTCTACAAACAGGCAGTAGTGTGAGATTTAAGCATGTGTTGCTCATTGAAAAGTTGGAAATCAAATGTTGCTAAATCAAATTTTGATGAACAAATCTTTGAAAAATCCCATTTACCTGTCCTGTGTTATTCTCAACATATCTCTGGTCGTGACATGCTGACTTTGACCAGTTGACCCAAGATATCTCATTTCAGTATCGGAACGTTTTTGAAAGTAGACAGTGCTAGTTGTTATAATTTTGGACGATATAATGGCCAGGATTTTTTTTTCAAAAACAGGAAATTTTCTTAGGCATCGACAAAAATTCAACGCAGGGTGACACACAACAGAGAAATTTCAAAATTGAATAGGCTAATTTCACCAAAAATGCACTGTGGATGACCTCGTAGTCATGGCCATGGCTGGTGAAGTTTGAACGATTGTGCTCAAAACCACTGATACAAATAAGAAAACAAGACCCACCTTGAGCATGAAAGTGATCCCACTTAGTAGTGAGTCTCTGAGACATAGTCTTGTCCCAAATACGGCTTTGCTGTTTTACTTGTTTTTATATAGCATTTTCTTGCACTATAAATAAACTATTTTAAAAAAACTGTTTATATTAATGATATTCTGTTGTGAAATTATCTTATTATATATCCGTTTAGATTTGTCTTGTAAATTATAACAAATAAATGATTATTATTAGTTTAAAGAGTAAAAAACTTTTAATGATGATAATAGAAATGCCAAACTAAATGAACAGAGATAACATTATATGTAATAAATAAAAGTCTTCAGCTGAATATTTAATTTATAAAATTGAATTAATCATGTGTAAATTATACAAATAAAATTAAATCTTACTTTGTCCCAAAAGAAAAGATGTGCCTGACTAAATTCAAATTCTTCTAATTCATAATGTTTCATAAAAGGAATTCTTATCACATTTAAGCAAGCAAATATCCAACAACGTCCAGAACTCTTTTGATTAGTCACAGGCTTTGCATCAATATCAACCTAGAATAATATAAATGATAAATTAATCAAAGGCATAATTATAAATATAAAAATAAATTTTAAAAAATGTTTAAATTTATGTATTAGTGGAAATACTTTTATTCTTTAAGTATTTTAATTCTGCCAAAAATAATCCAGTTTCTTCTCTAAAATCATTTAAACCTTTTTATGATCTACTAGCTGCAAGGACCCGCTTCACTGGGCAAAAAATAATGTTAGTGAAGATTAAGATAATTACATTATAGCCAGTTTTATTCGTTTTCACAGAATGCAAGAATTAGGTCCCCCATTTCCAGACTAATTAGAGAATTTTTACATGGGTCTAAAAATATGTTCGATTTCCCGCAAAAATGCAAAAAACCGCCTATAAATCTTGCATGCTGCTTATATTAACACTTCCTTTGTTACTCAACACTTCCATTGTTACACATCTTCGAAGTCAACCACTTTCAACCCCATATGCAAGAATTAGGTCCCCCGTTTCTAGACTAATTAGAGAATTTTTATGTCCAGTCAAACGAATTATTTTCAATTTGATCAATTTTCTGGAACATTTACAATCGTTCTATAATCGAACCAATTCGAATTTGAATTCAAATACAAATTCGAATTAAAACGGTTCAAACATTTTTAAAATTGAAATAGAAAATCTTCGAAGTCAACCACTTTAAACCCCATATCTCCCGCATCCTTATAGCTATCCAGACGCAACCACCATAGTGCACGAATGGAGACTTGGGGCTACTACCACATACAAACACCATTCATGTGCGATGTGTAGTTTTGGCTGAAAAGTGAAATATAGGGACACACACGTCCATTTATATATATATAAAAATGAACGTATGTGTCCCTATATATATATATATAGATAATGTTGCAAATTGTTCATAGTGATACAACAAACTTTATTTTAATAACGAAAGTTTGTCTGTTATTTTTTGTTTGTTTAGAATTTGTCTTAGTTCACTCAAGAAATCAAAAGAAAATTAACACGTTAATCGCCATCCGACATGCTGGCGGTTGTACCAATCAGTCTTGCGCACAGCCATACAATGTACTGGTGGTTGTAGTAATTAGGCCCGCAAACAGCCATATGACCATTGGCAGTCAGAGCCAACTTTATAGATGTGCGTGAGAGACCACCACTAGAATGTAAAAAAATGTTTTATGAAGCCAGGAGTGAAACTATATAGGTTATAGTGACATCAGGCAGTCAAATGGCTCTGTACGGCTCAAACCAGCATGACTGCCGGTGTGTCGGACAGTGGTCAATGTGTTAAGATCTCTCTTACTCAGAAAAAACAGCAAGGAAACCTTTTTCAAAAGTATAGAATTTTTTGTTTGATTCCATAACTGAGATGCAAATGGTAGAGGCATCTATATCATGATGATCCACACATCGTTCTGGTCAGGTCAGTCTGATAAGTGAATAGTTTTTGAGGGAATGTAATATATTAACTTTAGGAAAAGAATGAGATAAATACATTTTACCCTTTTCTCCATGTTATGGTAACATATTAACAAGGCAGCTTCAATTGACCCAACTGTGACAAAAGACCAGACCATTAACTACACAGTTCCTCATCAAGCCTGATGAGAACTATTTAATATCTAATATTTAGCCAAATGTATACAGTATTTTGATGATAGTCCAATGTCAGAAAGACAGACTATAATATAGTGAGTGATTACAATCAGCATGTTTTAAAAAAACACCAATAAAATGAATTCTCAAGTTAAAATGAATTTTGCCATTGCCCTGGCAAAAGGTCATTGTCACAACGTTAATTTTCATGCAAAATAGCAAGCAAAAATTTTATCAGAATTTGTTAAACTGAATTGTAAATTATCTTCATAACCCCCAAGAAATAATGCTATTTCCAATAATGGTTGCTTTTTTCACTTTTCAATATGGACAGTAAAATGTGGTACTGCAATAAATGTTCCATTTTGAGTAGAATAAATTTTCCTCTCCTAGTAAACAAAGACAGGTTCGACCTCAAATTGTAGAGCAATTCAGACATCTGATTTTAGCAGATCATTCTACTGTACTCAGAAAATAGGAGTTACAGTTTAAGATTGTCCCACACCTTTAAATAAATGTGGTTTCATGAAAACACATACTAATTTGCTTATCAGGGAGTGCATACAGCGATGACAGGTTTGGCTTCTTTTTTTTTACTCTTTTGGTGCCAAAAAAATATTTTCTATTTTTTCAAACAAAAGAAAAAAAAATTAATTTTAGCTGTGTTTTGTTTGACCACTCTGATAGACTATTGCACAATTCAACAGAAAATACCATCTCCTCCTCATTTTGTTTGATTTGAAAATCATTTAAAACATTAATTTGGTTTTGTAAGTAAATTTATTTTTAATTTGATTTAATAAATTAATACAGAGAGACTATAATATAGTGAGTGATTATAATCAGCATGTCTTAAAACAAACACCAAGAAAATTAAAAATATTATAATTTAGAAATTTTGATTGTCTATTACATCTTAACTCAATTATACAAACTTGACCTTGACTTTGAAAATCATTATTATGAATTTTTGATAATGCAAACGAACTGCCATTTCCCTAGTGATTCTTATTAATATGAATTGACTGTACACAAAAAAATAAATACTTGTTTATGATTTCTTTTCTTTCCTATACAGTGGCAATGAAAATGTTAATGATAAATATATATTTAAGATTAAATAAAAAATTAAAACTATTTTTTAATTTATTAAAAAAACAATTCATTCAGAATAACTGGCTTACCTTATGGCTGAAAACATGACTGACTTGTTGGAGATTGAGACGGTTCAAGCAAAGTTCAAATGGATCATGTTTTGTGCATGCATTAAGAGCAAGTAAATTTTTTGGATCACTTTCAAATGACTTTTGAAATTGATTTAACCTCTCTGGAGTTAAAGCTGGAAAGTAAAATAAAAGTTATTAAATAATGATATTTTACATAAAACAACATTTAAATAATTTTAATGAGACAGCCAAAGACAATATAAAATATTCACAATCTGAAAGAAACAACAAGTCTTCACTTTTTGTTCTTCTTTCATGACCTCAGGAACAAAACAATCTCTACAGGCAGAGTCAATCTTTTATTTGAGGCTTTGTCTGCCTTGTTACATAAAAACATTTAAAAACAATTCCCAGATGGTGGCACAATCACAAGAAAAATATTTTAATTAATACGAAAAGTTTTTCATTTAAAAAATTTAGCTTGTAAAAGGAGGACAGGAAGTGAAGACTTGTTGTTTTTCCAAATTGTGAAAATTTAAATAAGTTGAATATATTTCATGTAGATGTCAAAGTATGTGAAATTTTAGATGCTGGTGACATCAAAATTACACTAATTCAAAAATTAATATACATTTTAAGACTAAATTATATAGTCTTTTGATGTCTTTTCTCACACCTCAGGAAAATAAGTCTTATGGCAGAGTTGACCTTTTATTAGAGGATGCTCATCTCCTCATTATGCAAAATGTTACAGGACTTCCTTCTGATGACAGCACAAATAAAAAATATAATTTGATAAAATTGCCAGGACTATAATTACAATTATAGTTCTGGCAATTTTATCAAATACGCTAATTCTAATTAATACTTTTCATCTTTGAAGTGAGAAGTTATCTACAACTTAAAATAATTTTTTTAGGATATACTTTTGTCTTCATATGACAATTTAGAGTTTAGCAAACACATCTACACACTAGAAATATATAACTGATACAGGATTCTCAAATTTGGCCACCAGGTCAATTCTGTAAAATTCTCCAAATTTTTTTATAAATCACATTATAAAAGAAGTAATTTGAATAATTATGTTTGTTTTCTAAAAATTAATGAATACAGAATTGCAATTTAAAAAATTCTAAATTTATTTATCAACCAGTTTTCAACAAGACTCAAAGTGGAAAATATATATATCATATAAAAATCTAATATCTATCTTGTAAGGTTAGATCATATTTAAAGTTGAAATATGATCTAACAAAATTTTAGTTTTACTATTTTACAACATACAGCAAAATCTGATTTTTGTTATCACGGATATTATTGTCAATTATCTAATGTTAAAATTAAAAAGCATGTCCCAAAACATACACATAAACCTTTGAAAATAACACTCACCAATACCACAATCTAGTAAAAAGTATAAATTTTACTGTAAACGAATGACTTCATCTGTATATAATGGACATTTTCAAGTTTAATTCCACATTCAGTACAAAACAATAAAGTTGAATTAAATACTTAGGACTATTAGAATGTTTTTTAAATGAGCAAAATTCTAAGAATGTGCAATGAACTGAACATGCTTGATATGGACCGGTGGTAGTTGAAAAGTGTTGTTCACTAACAGCACTTTTCAAAATATAGAGATTAAATCAATTTCTTTGGAGTTAACTGCTGTTCTCAATGAGCTAGAATACACTACATAGAATGGCTATAGCAACACCATCTTTAAAGAAAATTAAATATACATATATATAGCTGCCATTTTCCTTTTAGTCAAGGGGTGTGCCATTTGTTATGTGAGGCAATGAGTTAGAACATTCTAACTCATTGTGCAAAAGTGTGCAAAAGAAAGGACGAGTTTTAACTCTTAAATGAGATTAAGTAGTCATTTTGATTCACTCTTTTTTTAATTTTTGAAGTAAATAACAAGACATTTCTTTTGTGAGGGACGAACAGATCCACAATAAAGTGTTATTTTAAATTTCAATCATTGGAAACTTTAATCGGTTAAATTCAAGCGTTTTATCGAGTTAGGCTAAAAGCCATAAAAACTATTTCCCACGGAGTTTGTTCCTTGTTGAGTTGGATCCAGTTAGTCAGGGATGTGTCACCAGGAACTTTCGATGGAGAATCCATATTGGACGCCAGACTCTTAACAACAATCACCTGACCTAATGGAAAAACCCAACAGGAATTACAAGAAAAAACCCTCAAGAAGAAGAGAGAGTCGTCTTCAAAAGGTCCGCCCAACAAAGTCGTCCTCCAGAATTAAAATCGTGACCCAGGATTAAACCCGAGAGGAAAAAATCGTGCCTGATTAAGCCTCTACACTCCTCCGTACCTCCACACCAGTGAACGGACAAGATTCAGAACTAGTGGAAAGAACAGTCCGTCGACAAGGCATTTATCAACCCGCGATTCGTTTGTAAACTCTCTCTCTCGACGGGCCTCTCTTGAATAGTGGAACTATGACCGAAATTGACTCTCTTTGTATTTCCTTTAGTTTCATTAAAATTGTCAATTGTTAGCAACCATGGAATCCGATTAAGTCACTTCCTCATCNAAAAAAAAAAAAAAAAAAAAAAAAAAAAAAAAAAAAAAAAAAAAAAAAAAAAAAAAAAAAAAAAAAAAAAAAAAAAAAAAAAAAAAAAAAAAAAAAAAAAAAAAAAAAAAAAAAAAAAAAAAAAAAAAAAAAAAAAAAAAAAAAAAAAAAAAAAAAAAAAAAAAAAAAAAAAAAAAAAAAAAAAAAAAAAAAAAAAAAAAAGAGACAAGAGGTGAAGGTCGGGCGCGAGAAGAGACAGCAGGAGTTGCACGAGCAGAGCCCACAGGAGGAGCCGCATTAGGCGGATTAGGAGGGATGATTCCATTGATACCTTCCTTTGCGGGGGACACAGAGGGCCTTAAGGTCACCGATTTTTTTGAGTCTAGACGAAATCGCAAAGTTAACTAGTTGGAGTAAAGCACAATGTTTAGGAATCGCAAAGTTAAAATTAACGGGGATAGCCCAAGAATTTGCATGGAAGGATGCAAAAATGAAGGAGGTGGTGACGTATGAGGAGTTTATAAAACTCATGATTAAGAGATTTGATAGAGAGCCAATTTCTTTATGTTTACAAAAATTCCATGCCTGTGTCCAAGGGCGAGACGAAGATGTACAAACCTATGCCGTGCGATTACAGACCTTGGTAATCGCACGGCATGGTTTGTACATCTTCGATGCCGTTGGTAGAACAAACTAGCGGGGATGCGCAAGAAAGGGAAGTTATCAAAAGATGTCAACAAAAAGAGAGGGACGAAAGATTGCTGGTGCAATTCCTCAGCGGCTTAAATGAGCGTATAAAAAGACAAGTGATGTTGCGAGATCCGGAGACATTCGATAAGGCGGTGCAGGCAGCCATCAGCGAGGAAACTATTGAACAATTAACGGCGAAATCACGAGTGATAGTCAGGAACATAAACAATCCTATCTATCCGAAAAAGGATCCTAGTGAAGCGCATCAAAAGCAATTAGAGGATATTTTAGCAAAACTTCAGGAGCAATTGAGATGATTAGGAACTCAGGAAAGAAGTCAGGGCAACCCTCCACGCTGAAATCCCATATCTGGGCACCCCAGAGCTTATGGCGACTGAACACAATATCAACCCTGAGGACGACTGGATAATGGCTCGCGAGGGTCCCGATATCCTTACTGGGATTGAACTAGAATTGAAAATAGGGATGCTGCATATGCTCCCCGAGATGGGACCAGGAATGTATCAAGGGGACAGAGAATCGAAAGAGCTCGAACAAATTCCCAGCCCCCTAGGAGGCAGACATACAGCAGAATTAACAAAGTAAATTGGTGGGAATGCAGAATGCCATATAATAAATCGGCTCGACCCTTTCAGTCTTCCCAAGTGGGTTATCATGGATTATATTGAGAGTTTCGATCCCCGACACTGAGAAACTCATATAGCTCCCAAAGGAGAATGCTTTTGATGTCTCAAGGTAAAGGAGGAATCCGAGCACTAGGCCGGGATTCTGAACTTAGTTTATTGTGTAAAATTGACGGATATACGGCTCGACTGGCTATAGATACAGGGTCTGAAGTCACGCTTCTATCCCGATCATTGGTTCACAAGGTAGCTGGTGTAGAACTTAATTAGAAAAAAGGAGAGATTTTGTTCCAAAGTGTTATGGGCCATGGAATAACCACCTATCATCAAGGTTCATTTTGATATGAGACCTTTGCAATTTTCTCATTCATGTTATGTCGTGGATGATCAGATTACACATCCTTTTGATGGACTGCTAGGAAGAGATATTATAAAAACCCAACAGTTGATGATTAATCTAGCAAGAGAAACATTAACCCTCCCAAGGGGAGAGGAAATTCCATTTCGGAAAAACTCTGATGCTCACAAATCATATATTTTAAAGCCAGAAGAGAAAAACCGACCTTGTAAAGGCACACAGAGCCAGTCTAAAGGTTACTCGATTCTTAATCGATCAACAACTAAAGTCACCCATAGCCAAAGAAAAATTCTAATCCCGAACAAACTCGAGATGTCCTCTTATTGGAGGATTGTAATCTTCCCCCGAGATCCAAAATAATTATGATGGCCAATATATCGGGGTTAAGACAAAAAGGCAAAATCGGAGTTATCGAATCCAGTGTTATTAGCCAGGAGGGGGTCGTAGGAACAGATATCCTAGCAAAAACTATGAAGGGAGGACAAGTACCAGTCCATATAACTAACCTTTCCACCCAACCTAGGAAAATAGCGAAAGGCAAATGTGAAGGAATCTTTTTAAGAGCAGTAGAAGACAAATCTCCCATAAAGCCCTGCTCTATCAATAAATCCTCTACTCCTGGATCTTACCAGAGAAAAATTCAGTCAATTATTCAATTGGTCCCACATCGGAAAAGGGAAAAAACAGCCTTTATTAGACCTCTTGTACAAATATCGACATGTCTTTGCCACTCACGATTATGATTTGGGATATTGTCAAGTCGTGGAACACGAAATCAATACCGGAGATGTTTCTCCCATATACCAACCTCCATATCGAATACCCTATGCTCAAAGAGAAAAAATGAATGAAATCATTGATGAGTTATTAGATCATGGAATAATATCGCATTCAAAATCCCCCTGGTCAGCACCTGCATTATTAGTCAAGAAAAAAGAGCTGGGGCTATGGCGCCTTGTCATAGATTATCACAAGCTCAATAAAGTTACAAAAACGGATCCATATCCATTACCTTTAGATCAGGAAGCCCTCAGTTTGATGGGAAAAGCAAAATATTTTTCGACAATGGACACCCTTTCAGGGTTCTGGCAATTAGCCCTGAGAGATAAAGAAAAGTCCGCCTTTTCTAGCCCAGACGGTCATTATCAGTGGAATCGGATGCCAATGGGTCTTTGCGGGAGCCCTGCATCCTGGCAAAGGGTGGCAGACTTCATCCTTCATGGATTAAAAGGGAAAACTTGCCTCGTCTATATGGACGACATCTTGACTTTTAGTTCCGACTTCCAAACTCATCTCTCACGATTAGAACAAATTTTCCAACGCCTTGCTGCCGCTGGCTTAAAACTAAAACCAAAGAAATTTCATTTCTTGCAGCGACAAATTAAATTCTTGGGCCACAATGTTTCTGATGAAGGGATAAGACCGGATCCCGACAAAATCAATTGCGTATTGACTTTTCCCAAACCTACTAACAAACATGATATCAAGTCGTTCCTAGGGTTAACTGGATATTACCGGCACCACATAAAATCTTATGCAGATATCGCAAAGCCACTGACCGATCTCTTAAAGAATGACGCTCAATTCCAATGGGGAGAAGAGCAAGAGCAGAGTTTCAAGAGATTAAAAGAAATCATTACTTCAGCCCCACTATTAAAATCTCCTGATTTTACCAAACCTTTTATACTGGCTACAGATGCTTCTAATGAGGCTATAGGAGCAGTATTATCACAAGAGGATGAAAGGGGCGAAATGACAATCGCTTATGCCAGTTACATAGTGAGGAAACTATTGAGAAGGAATGCCTACCAGTTGTTTGGGCTTCCAAATATTTCAA
Organism: Centruroides sculpturatus; assembly: GCF_000671375.1. Taxonomy (NCBI): domain Eukaryota; kingdom Metazoa; phylum Arthropoda; class Arachnida; order Scorpiones; family Buthidae; genus Centruroides; species Centruroides sculpturatus. Next base: position 689,384 of record NW_019384527.1, read on the forward strand.
ACCTTATTTATATGGAAGGAAATTCATTATTCTCACTGACCACAGACCCTTGAAATGGCTCATGAACAACAAAGACTCTAGCACAAACTCTCGAATAGCCCGTTGGATTATATTTTTGCAAGAATTTGAGTTTGAAGTAAGGCATAAAGCAGGAGAATGCCATAGAAATGCTGATGCTATAAGTCGCATTCCTATCTGACAAATTGTAGAGACTGAAGACGACCTTGACCCAAAATACTCCAAAGCCCAAATCAGAGATTTACAGAGACGAGATCCAAAATGGAATCCTATAATTCAGCAACTAGAAGATGGAACCACACAAGATCCAAATCTTAAGAACCAATTCTTCCTAGATGAGGAAGGAGCTCTTTATCATTTACAACCTAGCAATCAAGAAGACTTCCTAGAACAATTAGTTATTCCATCCGTATTGATTCCATATATACTACATACTTATCATGATACTCCTGTCGGAGGACATTTGGGAGTCCAAGGAATGCAACAAAAACTCCAGACCTTATTTTATTAACAGACCATGAATAAGGATATAAAAAATCATTGCCAAGAATGTCTACGATGTGCTATACACAAGCGAAAAGACAAACAAACAGAAGCGGAACTACAGTTATTCGCTCCCCTCACACATTTATTTGAACGGACTGCTATGGACATTATCGGTCCTTTGCCTATTATGACCAACGGAAATAAATACATTTTAGTCTTTGTCGACCATTTCAGCTGATATGCAGAAGCAATACCTTTACCCAATATTCATAGCAAAACTATTGCCAAAGCCTTCGTTACCAACATTATTTTACGCCATTCAACTCCTGTACAACTTCTTGCCGATTGAGCCCCAAATTTAATCTCCAAGATGTTCAAGGAAGTATGCGAATTGCTTCATATTAAGCGACTTCTTACAACCGTTTATCACCCTGCATGTAATGGGATAGTTGAAAGATTCAATAAAACTCTCGTTGATATTATCTCACACTACGTATCCAAAGACCAAAAAGACTGGGATGAATGGATTCCTTATGCCTTATTTGCATATAACACTACCGTCCACGCTTCTACGAATGACAGTCCATTCTTTCTGTTGTATGGACGAGACCCAATTTACCCCTTTGACCTTATCACCCATCCGACCAGAACTAAATACGATGTAGAAGATAACTTTGCATCGGAACTCCACCTTCGAATGGCCAGTCAATTAGCACAAGAATATGCCAAAGCCGCAGCCAGAGAATGTCAAAAAATACATCGCCAAACTCATAAAATTCCTACATACCAGGTAGGAGATCGAGTCTTCCTTAACGAGGTTGTCTTACCTCAAGGGTTAAAAAGAAAATTAGCACCCCGATGGTCCGGCCCATTTCATATCATATCCAAATTAAGTCCTGTCACATTCCTTATCAAAAATATTCAAACGAAGAAACAACCACGTTCATGCTAATAGATTGAAACATTGCACCGCTAGACAAGAATTCAAAAGGTTAGAAAGTTTAGACCGATCTCCTATCCCAACCTCCACACAACCTAAGGTATTATCCCGCCAACCTTCCCTAAGTGCAGACTCATGGGACGAATTTATCCTCACCGAAATTCAACCACAACCAGAAACGGACTTAGAATCAGAGGAAGACGATTCCGAAAATGAAGAAAGAATAATAGAATCTACTCCTAGAGAAGAACCAAGAGAACCTACTTCCTCTCATTCGTATGCATTATGCAGCCGGGGACCAGTGGAAGAACGTCCCTTGATTCTCCCGACACCTAGACGAAGTCGAATTCCCAAACGAAAGGCTAGCCCGCCAAAGGAAGGAAATAGCAGTCAACCAAAATTAACAAGACAGAGTTAATTAAGACAACAGACACAATTAACAAGGGGAGAGTAAAAAGAAAAAAAAACCCGTTTACCTTTGACTAATAACTAATCCTAACATTAAATTCTGGATAAGCTCAATAGGATTGTTAATCGCCCTTCCTTTTTTATCCAGAGTCTCAATGAGCAATCAACGAGCTCCAGTATGTCCGTAACTCGTTCCAGTTTCTTCCTTCAACCTATCTTCCTTATCTCCATACTCTGTACACCTTCAACTGGACTGAGAGAAGAAGCTTATAATCTACAAAAGGGGGTTATCTTTGTGCGTCAGGGAAATTTTTTCATGACAACCAATTATTGGATTCTTATTACTGATATCTCATTCGAACCATATGAGGAACAACTACATCTTTTGCAACGACACTTACAACTTTTAATCACTCTAGTGCAACGACAAGTGCAAAACCCAGAACAAGAGAATGTCGCAGCCCCACGATGGACATTATCAGCCAATGAACTCACCTTGATAAAAACCACCTTAAATGAATACGAAGCCGAATATAGGGAACTAAAAACCTTAGTCACCCTTAACAAGCCCTCCATTACAGGAAAACAAGGTTTAATCAATGCCGGAGGCAAACTTTTAAAATATTTATTTGGAACAGCCACCTCAGAAGATATTGAGACTCTTAATAATAAGATAGCTCAGTTAACAGAATCCACCAATGAATTCATTCATCTTCTTCAATCGCAAGCTACCGTACTTAATGACACCCTCCGTATTACCAAAACCAATTGCCGACAAATCTATTCGTTAATGAAAAAACAAGCTCTACTACAAGAAACCCTCATACAACAACAACATTATCTTACCCTTAAGACCGCCGTGCGATCTACTGAATTCTCCGTTAGAGAATTCCGAACCTCATTACTGGAAATAAGGAACGCCATCGAAACATTAGAACTGGGTCAACTTAGCACTTACTTCCTACCCAAAGAAATGTTATTAAACACCCTACGGGAAATCCAGCTCCAATTACCTGAGGAATATGCTTTCTTGGAAAACCCAAGCCGAGATTCTATTTTTAAATTTTATCAATGGACCTCTATCACCGCCGTAGCGCTACCCAAGATGTTACGTATTTTTGCCAAGATACCTCTCATTACTCCTACCGGATACTTTGATGTATATGAAATCATTCAACTTCCCGTATACTACCCAATGATCAACTCTTTCGTCTACTACAACAACTCATATCCGATCATTACTTTATCCAGGGATCGACAATCCTATATGTTATTATCCTCCTATGACTTAACAAGATGCCAGACAACACCTATTGCCATCTGTACCCCAAATGTTCCAATCTGGCAATCAGTGCGACAAAGCTGTGAATATTCATTGTTCCTTGGAAATGAGAAAACTATTAATCTTTTATGTCCTAGACGACTGATAAGATCTTACGCACCTATTTTTCGTCAAATTGACAATCAAGGAACCTGGGCTATTCTATATCCACATCAATGATCCTCACAGTTAGATGTCCCTTCGACCAAGAAAAGAGAACCTCAGTCATGATCACCAAGATAAATGCCACTGGTATTATAATGCTTCCCAAAACTTGTGTAGGATACTTTCCGGGAATTATTTTAACATCCCATTTCCAACGACAGACCATCCTTAAGGTCAAGAATCTACGACATTTTATTATTCCCTCTATCGATAATATCATCAATCAAACCGAGCTGAAATTAATTCAAACTCACCTCACCCAGAACAAACTTCCCATCTCTACTCCCTATGTGCAAACAGATGCTGATATCATGCAAGCTGACCAATCCTTACACAAAGTGGAATTCGACTTAGAACAACTTCTCACCGCCCAGCATAATCCCACTTATTCTCCTCATATCCTGCAGTCATCGTCTTTCCTCATCTGGACCTCTGTCATCACCATTTTGGGAGTAGTAAATCTCCTTATAACTCTGTATTTTTGTTATCAAAACATCCAATTAAGATCACACTCTCTCCCTCCAAAAGTAAGGGAACATGACCTTGAGATTACTACGCGAGACTCCATACGCCCACCAACGCCAATAGAACCTCGAACCCCCATTCTTATGTAATCATGAATAATGAATAAAATCAATAGCTACATCATACTCTTTCTCTAGATTCCACACACGACTAAGTCTATATAAGTAAGTAACACTTCTTCCAATCCGTAGTACCTATTATTTACTTCTTTACAGAACACACTCACCACTTCTCATATGGATCCTGCCTTGGCCACTCTTCTCAACTGTCCCATCTGCTATTCGCCTATGAAACCACCAATATATCAATGTACCAATGGACATGTGGTTTGTTCGGAATGCCGACCTCGTATTACTCAGTGTCATACCTGTCGAGAAACATTGGGATATATTCGCAATTTAATGGCAGAACAACTTCTCCAAACCATTCCCATTCCATGTACATTCCAAACCTTTGGATGTCCTGAAGTTTTACTCAAAAGCAATCGAAGAGCGCACGAAGAAAATTGTTCCTTTAAGCCCATTCCCTGCCCCTTCCAAGAGGCAGCATGTCCCTGGGAAGAACCTCGACCTCAAATCTATGCTCACATAATCTCTAGCCATCCCCAAGTCATTACCGTAACCCAGGATAATATATATTTCGGAGGAATAGATACCCACATTGAAGAAGGTACCTGGGCTGCCATCTTGGACTACCAATCCCAAAAATTCCTCATCATTGTTAAAAAGCATTGATCCACTTGTCCCTTTTTTTACCATAAAAGCCCCTTCTCGACACTTCCTTTTGTTATATTATTAAATTCAAGAAAGGCAACCACAGCCTTCGGTGGATTTCCACAGTCCAAGTAACATACAGAGAACCTTCAATAACCTCCACTCCCTACTTTGAAATACCCCAGAATCTCCTTCAAAATTTTGGCCATCACTGCAATTTTAAATTTATTCTAAATATTTCCCCCCTTCCAGATGTCCGACGATAGAGAATGGCAAGAAGAGGAATGGTGGAATTCAGCCTCACCCTTACCCGACAATCCTCCACCACCCCACAACTTAATGAAGTGGATTCCGAGGCTCTAACCGCCCTCATCCATCTAGGCAAGATCGCAACTACAAAGACCGCAAACTCCAATGACCCTTATATTACCCATTAATTACAGAAGTCCCTCTCATCTTGAACAAGAACTCCAAGAATTCAATCAAAATTCAACCTCACAAGGGCTATCTGAAATCCAGCCTCATGCCTCACAAATATCCTTATTTACATCCCCCCTTCTCACACAACCCAACTCACAATCAACACAACCCTCCCGTCCACCACACAACCAAGCTCGCCAATCTTAAAAACCCTTTCCGGACACAACCTAAGATAATCCTCGTATATATATTCAATTTATATAATTAGTATATAACTTCATATAACCTTGTATAACCCTATTATATCGTAAGTTCTAACTAAGTCCTTGTATTCAGACTTTTGTAGTCAATTTCAATCTTCTTATCAATAAATAATTTTATTTACTCAGTACACTTCTGCATCATTATGATTTACTCACCATGTAACCACACCAAGAGAGAGAGAGTAGATTATAAATCCATTAAACTTCTGTGTATCGCGAAAAAAATATATTGTCGGAAATAATTAATTAGAATGATAACCATATCATAAAAATAATCATATCCATGTCGGAAATAACTCGTGTTAATATTATTATTCAATCAGAGAGAGAGACTCTTAAATATAATGTGTTCACAAGACGGGTCCTTATAATTTTCAAGTCAAATTTCATCGAAAATCGCAAGAACCTCAAGGAAATACCCTCCATCCTCTACCTTCCATTGAAACTTCAGCTCATTAAAATCGATCTTGCTCACTCAGAACAAGCCCGATTTTGGAAAGGCCGGGGTGATGTGAGGGACAAACAGACCCACAATAAAGTGTCATTTTAAATTTCAATCATTGGAAACTTTAATCGGTTAAATTTGAGCGTTTTATCGAGTTAGGCCAGCGATTCCCAACCTGTGGTACGTGTACCCCTTAGGGTACGCGATAGGTTGTTTAGGGGTACAGAAAAAAGTTAGTTATTATGGCAGAAAAAATAATATATTATGTATCACAAACTAATAGTATTAAAAAATTATTAGATAAAAAATGTTCCTTGCAACAATCACAACTTTATTATACATTTTTTCTTTTAGGTTTTTTTTCTTTAATTTAAAGTTACAATATGTAAAATTAACAATACGGTTACTCACTAAATTTCTTAAATGAGGGGTACAATCTAGAGATATGACATGTCACG
>NW_019384527.1:700773-709099 GCF_000671375.1 Centruroides sculpturatus
CAACTTTAATAAAAATAATTAAAATAATTACAACTTTACAAAAAGAGAGAAGTTGCCGATCTTGCCCCTATACCCGGGGCAACTTCGTCAATTTCTCTCTTCTTGTAAAGTTGTAATTATTTTAATTATTTTTATTTCCAAACTGATTTTAACCAGTTCTATAGTAAGGTAACATTCCAATAGACAATATGCAAAGCTTTTTTTTCAGTTTACAGCAGTATTTATTACACAAAATTTAAGTAAAGCTTAACATGCCGATCTTGCCCCGATCTCCCCTATATTTAAATACATTACTTAAGAAATATAAACTTCAGTTGTTTTTGTTTAATTTTAATATTAGGTACGACTTAAGCTGTAGGTGTAGTAACTAACTAACTTAGGAAACTGATTTCCTTAGTCGTACCAATTTTAGTTTAATTAGTTTTGCTAACTTCATTTTAAAAGGTACAGGCGTTTCGAATTTTATCATAATAAATAAAAACTTCACAAAAGTTTTGTATAAAACAATTCTTATTTATTTAAAAGATTTTACAATTTATACTTAATTTTTCTTATGGGATACGACTTGAGCAACCCGTCCCTACTGTATACAGGTCTTATATAAATAATAACCGCACAAAGTAGTAACCACATCTCTCCATTACAGTTCGAAATAATAAACGCTCTTAAATAGTAACCATGGGGGTTGATGAAAACAGACAATGTCAAATTTATACATTCCATATATTACGGCAGAAATCATACTGAAAGTATTTATTTGCAAAGCTTAATAGAAAATAAAATATGTAAACTGTACAATATACAAGGTCTCGCCAACTTATAGGGTGCGATCGAGTGTCGTCAATTAAAAATCCAATTATCTACCTCACATCTCTATTCATCTATAATCGTTTAATAATCCACTTTAATAAAATTATGCTGCCAAACATAATTGTATTTATTCGTTGCATGGTAAGTAACAATTATCCCTGTTTGTTAAATACACTAAAACATAAACTAAACAAATATTTTTACCATAACAAAAAATAATTTCACTTCTTGACATCACACGAATAAAAATATTACTAAAATAATATAATCTACCAACAACCATCCACATAAAGACCAGTACTTTGTGTGGATTAGTTTCCATATTTATCTTATACACAGGTTCCAACCCTTAGGTAATAGCTAACAGTTCAAACAATTCTCCATGAAAAATATGCATTTAATATTTATATTAAAATTAAGAATATTTTTCGAGCCTTCTACAATCGACTTGTTGGTCACCATTAAAACATACAGTACATTTCATGTATATTTTGATCATCAACTTTCTTATTACAAATTGACCTAAATAAAAACTAACATTAATAAAAAAGTACCAGTTGCGTTTCCATTATAATTTGCTATAAAAATTCAACTTGCATATAAAAGTAGCCAGCATTTAGGGTAAAAGCGTTCGTCACTGTATAAGTGATATAAAATGGGCGTAAGAAGGCTTTAATGACGAGTGTGTAGTGTATGTATACTATATAAACTCCTAGATGTGAAACAGTGAGGAAAGAATGCATATAAAATGCAATTAAAGCTGGAGACCTTTTGCATAACAGCGGATTTCTGGAATGAAGAACTAAAGACATTAATGTTGTTACGAAGTAACATGGGAAAAACTAAATTTGTTATTAAATTTTTACTTTTGTTTTAAATAATATATAATAACTAGCTGCAAGGACCCGCTTTGCTGGGTTTTTATTTGTATGTAATATCGTTTTTTTTATATATAAATGACTGTAATCTAGAATCTAGCTGCAAGGACCCGCAAAAACCCGCCTGTAAATCTTGCATGCCGCTTTATATTAACACTTCCTTTGTTACTCAACACTTCCATTGTTAACATTTCCATTCTTAACACTTCCATTGTTACACATCTTTGAAGTCAACCACTTTCAAGCCTATATCTCCCGCACCCTTATAGCTATCGAGACGCAACCACCATAGTGCATGAATGGAGACTTGGGGCTACTATCACATACAAACACCATTCATGTGCGATGTGTAGTTTTGGCTAAAAAGTGAAATATAGGGGGACACACTTCCATTTATATATATATATAAATGGAAGTGTATATATATATATGTATAGATTATATTATCGTGTCAACTATTTCTGTTACTGCTCGTGTGTGTGTAGGGAACTGTGGAAGTGATGTCACGCTCGACAAGTTTCCCACCGGTCAGGGAAAATTTCCCTGTGTCAGTTGTCCCTACACCCTTGTCGTGTGTACGCGTGTTCGCGAGCTAACGACACCATTTTAGCATTTTTAATGTCACTTTCTCTCGTAGATAGAATGTATTATGGTGAATTAAAGTAACTCGATTTGTTAATATCGATGAGTGCCTGCTTATTCCTTAATTTTGTTGTTTTTAAACGAAGCAAATAGCCGGAAATAAAAAATCGTTCGTAACTTTTAAACGGTTGATCGTAAGTAATTTTTTTCAATGCCAGTCGATTCAGCATATCATATTACATCTAGATATGTCTATGTCTATTCGTTAATATTAAGTTTAAGACCTTTTTTCGCTGGATACCTTTTCCTTTACTCCAGTTAGGCCTATGAGGTAAACTACGATCTACACTTTACTTGGATTGATTCTTATTAAAATATCATAAATTAGTTGGCAATAAGTCTAAAATCATACGTATATATCACATAAAATAGTACAATTGAAAATAACCTACCGAAAGACATTTTTCACTGTCAAAAACAAGTTCCACGAAGTACGTACTGTACGTCTAAACTGTAACAGAAACGTCTCAGAATGAATCTGCACTTTATGGCGCTCCCTCCTGGTAAAAGACGTCAACGCCTAGAGAAAATTTTAACCAATAAGCCAACTTTTTTATGGGTTTCTTTAATTTACACCGATTTATTAAGTAATCTGCGCATTATATACAATTTAATAATAAATTATAAGTATATGCAGATCATATATAGTTCTATACCCGGTGATTCCCAAACTTTTTCGAGCTATCGCCCCTTAGTTCCGTAAACTTATAGTCAACGCTCTCTCCCTTTCCCATGTGTAAGAAAGGCTTGGAAATATTCTTAGAAAGACTTTTCTATATACTTTACATTGTTTTCCACATCTGGAAACCACTAAAGGAAGAAAATAAATGTCTTTTTCGATTTTTACAATTAATTTTTACTATTATTATTTGTTATTTAATATACTATTTAATGATTTTTGGAATTTGTTTAGATGAACATTTACCCGACGCGATGAGTGGCGAGCCAATTCTTTTAATTTTTAATATCTTGAAAGTTAATAATTAAAGTTGTTTTATGTTGTTCTAAAAATAGATTAAGTAAACGTGACAAAATGATACCAAACGTCTCGGAGAACAAAAGTATCGCCTTGTCCCGCCTATTCACTAGGTCTAATGCCATTTATTTTTAAAATTATAAAAGAAATTATAGTGTTCGTTTAATTCGTTACCTTTTATATAATTTGTGTAGAAATATAAATAAAGATTTGAACAAATATAAAAATTTGATTTTATTTTGTAAACTTCAAAAACGCATCTATAGTACATAGTTATATCATTACAGTAATTATTAAAAAAAACAAATTATATTTTGAAAAAATCATACTTAACATTATTTCACAGTTTTAGATAATATGCGCATTGTTGCACTTTTACTCGAAAGAACGTTTTTTTTTTTTATTGTGCTTTACATTTATTTTCTTTTTTAAGCCAAAAAGTTTGTCTAAATGTTATAAAACGATTTATTATTTTTCTTTTTACGTTGTGATATTCTTTAAAATAAATTTTCTGAATTTCAAAATTGGAATTTATATTTTCAATTCGGAATTCCTTACAGTTTTGTTTTTTCTTCAAAAGAACATTCTGCAAAGATCTGAATTTTATTTCTATACAGTATATAAAAGCAATCGATTTGTGCTTTTAGCAGCATAAATTAGAAAACTTTTCTTGTAACTACTCAAAGATACTAATTTTGTTACATTTGTAGCTATATAAATGGCATCTTTGGAGCATATAGGATTCAAAACATTCATTACATATTTTCTTATTCTCTCTTAGGTTCCATAATATATAGCCTGCAATATAACATAATACGTTATTTTCTGTATTAGATAGAGGTTAGTCCATATTCATTGCATCCCATTCTTCTATTTTAATATTTTTAATAAAATTAGCTCGTCCTTTCAATTTTCTAGTTCCATCAATTTCAGTTTTTCCCATTGATCATCGGGAAAATACACGTACCTTAATATCAGATTAGGTGTATCATTTCAGATATTAAGACAGCGCGTTTTGATTTAAACCAGGGGTGTCCAACCCGCGGCCCGCGGGCCGCATGCGGCCCAAGGCAAGTTCCAATGCGGCCCAATAAACGTGTAAACAAAACCGACAAATGTTTTAATTTTTACAGTAGATCCTCGATTATCCGACCCCCGATTAACCGACACCTCGNATGAAAAATGCGAACTAATGTAATGTCGTATGGTGAGTTTTTGTTCGTATCGTGGAGCAAAAATATGTTCGAATTTCATGTCGTATCCTGAAAATTTCGTATGCTGGGGCGTTTGTAACCTGAGGTACCACTGTATATATAACAATGGGAATGGCTGGGAATGTAAAATTAAGGTGGTTTAGAAATTCATTTAACTTATTGTTACAGAATATTTTGTCTTGTTTAGGAACATTTAAATAAAGCATTAAAAAGCATTAGAATTGTGTCAAATTTGACCCTCAGAGTTTTTTGCAGATATCTACGTTTTGAGATCTGAAAAAAATTCCATGTGTTTGTTATAATAATTAAATAAAATCTTTCTAGATTTTATTTAATTATTATAAAGAAGGTAAGATCAGAGTTTAAAGTGGTAAGTGTAATACTTAACCACAATATAACAATATTTTTACAATTTAAGTATGAGCCAGATCTTGAAGGGCTTTACTCTCAGCCATATGACTGTTGGACTGCAATTTGAAAAAATTATAGAAAATAGCTAAATTCGAGATGAAACAATCTAGATTTAGATGAGAAAAACAGATTATAAAGTGACAATCCTGACCAACGTGGTATAGACTTCAATGCTTTTACTTACAGTAAAATGGCAGTCAATAGTACCCATCATCGCCACCAAAAGTGCTGTATCTAAGGTCACAGCAACTTTAAGCTGTATATTCTAGTTCATTGGCTGGAAACACCCTTCTAAAAGCCCTGTAGATCTCAATCCTTTTTAGATATTCAATCACTGTAGGTATGCTGTTTGGTGTAGGAGGATTGCTTTATCTAGTTTACTTTTCAGTGTTTATCTAATGCATAAGCTAGATAAAGACTAAAAAGCAAGTGCTATGGAGGTGAGGTGTTTCTTAATGTTGTATTCATGTTCTCTGATTCTTGATTAGAGGCTTCTAACAGAAGCTTGTGTATATGCAAGGCTGCATTGTTGTCATTGATTGTTGACTGGGAGTATATAATGTTTGAGAGGGTTTTTGTCAGTACAGTAGAACGATCATTATCTGAATGTTGATCAACCGAAACGTCGATCAACTGAAAGTGCTCCAGTCAGACTGTGTTATGTTGAATCAAACATTTTTGATACTAGATTAACTTCTAAAGTATAATTTTTTCGTTTTTATATTTTTCAATATACAGTAGAACCTCGATTATCCGGACTAATTAGGGATGAAGGTAGTCCGGATAAGGAAAAATCCGGATAATTGAAACAAATATTTTAATTTGTCTTTTAATGATAATACAACACATTTTCTTTTCGATGACATATCGGTAATATTAAAAATAAATACTATATTTAAATCGTGATCAAATTTTCAAGAAACAAACGTGCGTATTGAATTTGGACTACTACTGACCAACGCTACCAGACTACCTATTGTTTAAAAGGCCCTCTGGTGGCGCAAGAAGACGGTGGCGCAAGAAGACGGATTTTATAAAATAAAAAGCAGTTGAAACTGCGTTTTTATGAATAAAAATTTGACAAACTATTTATCATTTTATGACGAGTAAAATTTTTTCGTCGCATTCGCGGCTTTTAATTAATGCATAAACCTTCGAGGCGCGAGGCCCTTCGGACCGCGAGGCATAGGCGGTGGCCTACGTCATCCATGCCTTACGCCGCCCTTGGTCATAGAAATGATGTAATTTGAATATAAATTATTTATAAATACGTAAGTCAAGTTATATTTTTATTATTACGTAAAATATATTTAAGAGTTTACGACCACTGTGCCGGGTGAGACGTCGTTGAAACAAAAAAAGTTATGCATTCCGTAACGTACATAAACAGTGTCGTAATTCGCCAAGTGAAAATCAGCAAATTTGTAAAATTCTTGTTTATTTTGAACAATCCGGATAATGGAGGTTCTACTGTATTTATTTTGTTTGTACAAAATAAAGAAATAATTTTCAACAATACAATAGCCATGATTATTATTATAAAAATTTTTGTTAGTCTTAACATTGATGAAAATTCAACACGAAGTGACAGGCAACAGAAAAAAATTTAAACATGGGATATACAGGTATACCTCGACTTACGTCGTTCCCGATTATACGTCGTTTGTCAAAAAAGTATACGGAAAAATAAAAATCAAGTTTAAGTCATTTTATTCGACTTTACGTCCGTCCGCCACAAATATTGAAGTCGTAATATCACTAGAAAAGCATTTAAAGCACATAAAATCATATTAAAATATATACATTTACAAGTATGTACTTCATTTACAGTACAGGACATGCATTCGTAAATTTAGATTACTTTTTTCTGTACTGTAAAATTTATTTGTTTGTAAGCTTAAAATAGATTCTTATTAGCCATATATTATTAAAAATGCATTAATAAATAAAATACAGAACTGGGAATAGTAATTTATGGTTTTTTCTAGTGACAAGTAGATTCGGAGACAAGTAAATTCGACTTACTTCGTTTTTCGACTTAAGTCGTTTTCCTGGAACCAATTACCGACGTAAGGCGAGGTATACCTGTATTAATATACTATTGTTGGGATATACTAATATATTATATTAATAATGTATTTTTTCGTACATAATCGGTTATCTGAAAAATCGATTTTCTGAACAACCCCAGTCCCCAATTGATTCAGGTTATCGACACACTACTGTAATTGGTTCAATATCATTTTATTAATATAATCAACAAAGTCTGTTTGATTGCTTTTGGCTTCATTTATTGTCTTTCTTTCTCAACTGATGGTAGTTCTTCATAAAACAATGTAATATTTATGATTATTTTTAATTAATTAAATTGCCTCAATGTCCTTTTTTCCTTAACAATATGTAAATTTTTCGACTATAAATTTGACTTTCATCTATTATCAGGACTTATTATACTGGTTTTACAGATAATATTACAAAGATTAACAGAAAACAATTTTTATTTTATTTCGTATACCCTGTATACGAAATAAAATAAACGAAATTTATAGTCGAAAAATTTACATATTGTTATGATTATTTTTTATTGTTATGTTATTAGGCCTATTAATATTAATATTATTTATTAATGTCATTAATTTTATTACAGTAGAGCCTCGAAAACTCAGCACTTGATAACCCGGCACTCAGGATAACTTGGCCACACCCTGGCAGGGCAAAAAATCCTTAGTTAATTAATTTTCATGATAAAGACAGCTTTATGCCTCAAAGTATTTTTCTGAGGTCTGTCTTATCAGGTAAATTACTATACACAGTGTATTCATTAATTTTCATTTTCATCTAGTAAAGGCTCTATGCCTTCATAAAAGACGTACTTTTCCTTTGTTTAAGGCAGTGGTTCTTAACCTTTTAGTGATGAGGGACCATTTATCAAAATTTATGTCTTGTCATGGACCACGAGCTGTTTGGCAGTAATATAGGTTCTTATAAGGTTGTTCTATAAATTAAACACACAGAAAATTATTCAGAACCAAGAGTATTATATTATTTGTGAAAGTGTTACATTAATTACATTATTTTAGTGTGATTTTTGTGACTGCATACTGTTTACCAACTGCTGAATTCTTGGTTCAGTGCTACTCAAAGGAAATGCATGTCGGCACTGGCATCCAACCAATTTCGATGTTTATTTTTAATTATCAAAAGCACTAAGAATCCTTGCTCGCATAAATATGTGGTTTAAAATAAAGTTAGGCACTGTAAAGCAATTTCTCGAATTTTAGGGAAAGCAATAGCTTTTTGGCTCCAAAAATCTTTAAGATTAATTCCTGTCTCGAATGTATCCTTGCAGTTACTATCATGTTGCATTTCAATTAACTCTTCTTGTATTTCATCCG
>NW_019384527.1:714530-723322 GCF_000671375.1 Centruroides sculpturatus
TAGGTTAATAGCGATATACTAATATACTAATTACATGGGATATAATAATATACTACACTAATAATGGATTTTTTCATACTTTTCGGTTATCCGACTTTTCAATTATCCGACCAACCCCAGTCCCCAATTGGGTCGGATAATCGAGGCTCTACTGTATTATTATTTATTTATTTCAACGGCATAAACTCAAAAAAAAGTTTCACAAAGCCGTAAACCTTTATTCATATTTTATTTTTGAGTGGAAAGAAAATATTTTCAAATACTTGGAGATGTGTGAATGCGGAAGGATTACTAAATAAAGCTGGAGTTGTGACTCAAAGGATTATACAAGGAGACCCAAATTTGGGAAAAGGAGGGAAAGATGAGAAAGGACAAAAGATGTAGTAGTGAGAAACGTTAAATAGATCTTCCGTTAAGCAAATATAGACCCGTAATTTTTCAACCTTTTTTACTTCTTTATCTTCTGTCCTTTGCCTCTTTTTCCCCGCACTTGGGTCTATAATCCTTTGATTCACAACTCCAGCTTTATTTAGTATTTCTTCCAACGTTGCAAGATTTGGCTACATTTGGCCAAATGTGGCTACTTTTTTTTTGCTTGACGTAAAAAATATCATTTGGCGCTTTGGCTACTTTTTCGGCTACATATTATTTATAATTATATTAATTGCATAAAAATGCACTTTAAAATGTGCATTTTTATTCAATTAAATGTGTTTCGTCGCTTTTTATTAATTAGAGACCCAAATAAAACAAATATTTGTGTTTTTAAAATAAATCTTCTTTAGTCTCTTTTATAATAAATGAATTTATCTATTTCTAAATAAAAATTGAAAGTGTCTGTATAAGTAATTTTTTAAAATATCCTTTTTTCTTGATAAAGGTTTAATACTTATTATTATAATCTAGACATGTTAGTTTTTAAATATACTTGTATATTGGGTCACAAGTATATATTATATATAGGCCTACTTGTGGTCCAAAACTCCTTGACTTCTTCCAATACGGCCCAGAGAAACAAAAAGGTTGGACACCCCTGATTTAAACAATTTATGCTAATACTTATTTAATTGCATGGAACTTATTAAATAATTATGCAATTGAAAACTATAACTAACATATAAGTAAAAAATATCTTATAACATATTAGTAATATATGTTATTACTAAAAATAGATTGATATGATTTCGTATAATATATATCTGTAGGCCTATAAATTATATATTTTAAACATTATCTATATATATATATATATGTTTATAGAATATTAAATGTATTCTATGTGAGGTATATTTATAAAACAACTTAATCCTTGCATAATACACATCCATACTTGTATATTACTATTGTTATTTATTAAACTAAAATAATAATTTATTAAAGTGGCTTATGATAAATACTATATAATTAAAATATATTTATTATTCATCAATCAATTCAATATCAAGTTCCACCTTATATATTTTAGATTCTAAATTACAAATCTACTGTAAATTACAATACTTTATATCAAAATAAAGTAGATTCGTATAATTAAACTGGTCGAGAAAAATTTATCCAAAATTAAACGCCGAATTATAAAGGTTTTTCGTTTTTTTTTTTTTTTAAATATTAACTTTATGATTAATACAAATAAACAGTATATCGTCATTAGCCGAAATATTGTCTATACATTCTTAATATCAATAACCTTTAATTAATTTTCAGACAACGGACATACGGATGAAAAATTTATCCACGAAGCTTTCATTTGACACATGTTTCAAATTTGATTTTTTTAATTCATTATGAATCGTGTACATTGTTTTTTTCGTCATCCGTCATAACTGTTAGAAACATTATTATTAATTCTAAATTAATCTAAAATTGCGCAACTTCAATAAATATCGAATCTTTAAACAGTTAATATGAAATTTAATAAGTTTTATTAGGTATAAAAATTTATATACAATCGTGAAAATTCCATGTACAATTTTAACTGCTGAAGTAATTATAATTCTGCTTTAAACATATATTGACTGCAAAGTGTGTTTTTGGTTAAAGTTCAACGTAGAAATGGTTTCCTCTCGTAGTGCATTATTCTGTGGTGAAATGTTTTATTAGTAGAACACAGGTCAAAATATTATAAGTTTCTTTGGCCAGTTATATTCATTTAACAATGGAAGTGTTAAGAGAAAGCGGCGTGCAAGATTTACAGGCGCAGATGCGGTTTTTTTTTTTGTGTTTTTGCAGGAAATCGAACATATTTTTAGACCCATGTAAAAATTCTCTAATTAGTCTGGAAACGGGAGACCTAATTCTTGCATTCTGTGAAAATGGGTAAGATTAGCTATAATGTAATTGTCTTAATCTTTGCTATCGTTGCTTTTTGCCCGAACAACGCCGGGCTCATCTGCTAATTTTCTATAAATGCGATATTTACGAGAACATATTTCCCATGTAATTTTTTCCATCTGTTGCAAAAATGTAAACACTATTATCATATAAAAGCATTTTTACAAGATTTTTTTATTTAAACAAGTCATATTAAGTCTTTCGAACGTTAAGGTTAGCAATTTCGATCACGCAATTTCGATATCACAACCTCTCTAACAAGAATAACTTTTCAAATATTAAATAACCAAATTGTTTATATGGATTCGTTTTAATATTTGTTATATTGTAGTGTTTGATTTTTATAACTACAAAGGTTATCTTAGGTAAGGGTTTATCACACCGAGTGACCAATATACACATTTTAAAAATTCTCTATTCCTCTATTGTACACAATTTAAAGAATTTTTAAAATATGTTAGATTTGTCACTCGGTGTGATAAACCCTTACCTAAGATAACCTTTGTAGTTAGGGGAGACCGGGGCACGATCGGCATGTTAAGCTTTACTTAAATTTTGTGTAATAAATACTGCTGTAAACTGAAAAAAAGCTTTGCATATTGTCTATTGGAATGTTTTCTTACTATAGAACTTGTTAAAATCAGTTTGGAAATAAAAATAATTAAAATAATTACAACTTTACAAGAAGAGAGAAATTGACGAAGTTGCCCCGGGTATAGGGGAAACTTCGGCAACTTCTCTCTTNATTAATATTAATATTATTTATTAATGTCATTAATTTTATTACAGTAGAGCCTCGAAAACTCAGCACTTGATAACCCGGCACTCAGGATAACTTGGCCACACCCTGGCAGGGCAAAAAATCCTTAGTTAATTAATTTTCATGATAAAGACAGCTTTATGCCTCAAAGTATTTTTCTGAGGTCTGTCTTATCAGGTAAATTACTATACACAGTGTATTCATTAATTTTCATTTTCATCTAGTAAAGGCTCTATGCCTTCATAAAAGACGTACTTTTCCTTTGTTTAAGGCAGTGGTTCTTAACCTTTTAGTGATGAGGGACCATTTATCAAAATTTATGTCTTGTCATGGACCACGAGCTGTTTGGCAGTAATATAGGTTCTTATAAGGTTGTTCTATAAATTAAACACACAGAAAATTATTCAGAACCAAGAGTATTATATTATTTGTGAAAGTGTTACATTAATTACATTATTTTAGTGTGATTTTTGTGACTGCATACTGTTTACCAACTGCTGAATTCTTGGTTCAGTGCTACTCAAAGGAAATGCATGTCGGCACTGGCATCCAACCAATTTCGATGTTTATTTTTAATTATCAAAAGCACTAAGAATCCTTGCTCGCATAAATATGTGGTTTAAAATAAAGTTAGGCACTGTAAAGCAATTTCTCGAATTTTAGGGAAAGCAATACAGTAGCTTTTTGGCTCCAAAAATCTTTAAAATTAATTCCTGTCTCGAATGTATCCTTGCAGTTACTATCATGTTGCATTTCAATTAACTCTTCTTGTATTTCATCCATCACCTCAGAAATGTTAAATATGAAAGAATTGCAAATCAGTTTCCGAATACCTTTGTCCTTGCAATCAGGAAAATAGTGATTGAATTCATTTTTCAAGCTTTGCAAATGGAATGTAGTCGAATAAAAATGCACTTTAAAATGATGTTTTGTCATTTTTTATTAATTAGAGACCCAAATAAAACAAAATATTTGTTTTTTTAAAAAAATTTTTGTTTGTCTTCTTTATAATAAATGAATTTATCTATTTCAAACTAAAAATTGAAAATGTCTGTTAAAGTAATTTTTTAAAATATCCTTTTTTCGTGATAAAGATTTAATACTTATTACTATAATCTAGACATGTTAATCCTTAAATATACTTGTATATTTAAGGATTAACATGTCTAGCTTGGGCCACAAATACATATAATATACTTGTGGTCCAAAACTCTATGTCATCTTCCAACATGGCCCAGAGAAACAAAAAGGTTGGACATCCCTGCTCTAACAGGTGAAAAGGAAGCAAAAGGAGAGGGTGAACCCATCATCCACCAAATGGTATTAATCCTGAGGTTCAGATAAGTAGTAGGGGTGCCTAGAGTGGGTGGAGGTGAAAAATTGCTAGTAGAAAGACAGTGAAGAATGAGAGATAGGCAGTGCACATCACCCACCAAAATGGCTGCGGGATTACCAAGTTTTGTATAAAACAATTCTTATTTATTTAAAAGATTTTACAATTTATACTTAATTTTTCTTATGGGATACGACTTGAGCAACCCGTCCCTACTGTATACAGGTCTTATATAAATAATAACTGCACACAATAGTAACCACATCTCTCCATTACAGCTCAAAATAATAAACGCACTTAAATAGTAACCACAAGGGTTGATGAAAACATAAGACAAACAATGTCAAATTTATACATTCCATATATTACGGCAGAAATCATACTGAAAGTATTTATTTGCAAAGCTTAATAGAAAATAAAATATGTAAACTGTACAATATACCAGGTCTTGTCAACTTATAGTAGGGTGTGATCGAGTGTCGTCAGTTAAAAATCCAATTATCTACTTCACATCTCTATTCACCTATAATCATTTAATAATCCACTTTAATAAAATTATGCTGCCAAACATAATTGTATTTATTTGTTGCATGGTAAGTAAGTAATGATTATCCCTGTTTGTTAAATACACTAAAACATAAACTAAACAAATATTTTTACCATAACAAAAAATAATTTCACTTCTTGACGTCGCACGAATAAAAATATTACTAAAATAATATAATCTACCAACAACCATCCACATAAAGACCAGTACTTTGTGTGGATTAGTTTCCATATTTATCTTATACACAGGTTCCAACCCTTAGGTAATAGCTAACAGTTCAAACAATTCTCCATGAAAAATATGCATTTAATATTTATATTAAAATTAAGAATATTTTTCGAGCCTTCTACAATCGACTTGTTGGTCACCATTAAAACATACAGTACATTTCATGTATATTTTGATCATCAACTTTCTTATTACAAATTGACCTAAATAAAAACTAACATTAATAAAAAAGTACCAGTTGCGTTTCCATTATAATTTGCTATAAAAATTCAACTTGCATATAAAAGTAGCCAGCATTTAGGGTAAAAGCGTTCGTCACTGTATAAGTGATATAAAATGGGCGTAAGAAGGCTTTAATGACGAGTGTGTAGTGTATGTATACTATATAAACTCCTAGATGTGAAACAGTGAGGAAAGAATGCATATAAAATGCAATTAAAGCTGGAGACCTTTTGCATAACAGCGGATTTCTGGAATGAAGAACTAAAGACATTAATGTTGTTACGAAGTAACATGGGAAAAACTAAATTTGTTATTAAATTTTTACTTTTGTTTTAAATAATATATAATAACTAGCTGCAAGGACCCGCTTTGCTGGGTTTTTATTTGTATGTAATATCGTTTTTTTTATATATAAATGACTGTAATCTAGAATCTAGCTGCAAGGACCCGCAAAAACCCGCCTGTAAATCTTGCATGCCGCTTTATATTAACACTTCCTTTGTTACTCAACACTTCCATTGTTAACATTTCCATTCTTAACACTTCCATTGTTACACATCTTTGAAGTCAACCACTTTCAAGCCTATATCTCCCGCACCCTTATAGCTATCGAGACGCAACCACCATAGTGCATGAATGGAGACTTGGGGCTACTATCACATACAAACACCATTCATGTGCGATGTGTAGTTTTGGCTAAAAAGTGAAATATAGGGGGACACACTTCCATTTATATATATATATAAATGGAAGTGTATATATATATATGTATAGATTATATTATCGTGTCAACTATTTCTGTTACTGCTCGTGTGTGTGTAGGGAACTGTGGAAGTGATGTCACGCTCGACAAGTTTCCCACCGGTCAGGGAAAATTTCCCTGTGTCAGTTGTCCCTACACCCTTGTCGTGTGTACGCGTGTTCGCGAGCTAACGACACCATTTTAGCATTTTTAATGTCACTTTCTCTCGTAGATAGAATGTATTATGGTGAATTAAAGTAACTCGATTTGTTAATATCGATGAGTGCCTGCTTATTCCTTAATTTTGTTGTTTTTAAACGAAGCAAATAGCCGGAAATAAAAAATCGTTCGTAACTTTTAAACGGTTGATCGTAAGTAATTTTTTTCAATGCCAGTCGATTCAGCATATCATATTACATCTAGATATGTCTATGTCTATTCGTTAATATTAAGTTTAAGACCTTTTTTCGCTGGATACCTTTTCCTTTACTCCAGTTAGGCCTATGAGGTAAACTACGATCTACACTTTACTTGGATTGATTCTTATTAAAATATCATAAATTAGTTGGCAATAAGTCTAAAATCATACGTATATATCACATAAAATAGTACAATTGAAAATAACCTACCGAAAGACATTTTTCACTGTCAAAAACAAGTTCCACGAAGTACGTACTGTACGTCTAAACTGTAACAGAAACGTCTCAGAATGAATCTGCACTTTATGGCGCTCCCTCCTGGTAAAAGACGTCAACGCCTAGAGAAAATTTTAACCAATAAGCCAACTTTTTTATGGGTTTCTTTAATTTACACCGATTTATTAAGTAATCTGCGCATTATATACAATTTAATAATAAATTATAAGTATATGCAGATCATATATAGTTCTATACCCGGTGATTCCCAAACTTTTTCGAGCTATCGCCCCTTAGTTCCGTAAACTTATAGTCAACGCTCTCTCCCTTTCCCATGTGTAAGAAAGGCTTGGAAATATTCTTAGAAAGACTTTTCTATATACTTTACATTGTTTTCCACATCTGGAAACCACTAAAGGAAGAAAATAAATGTCTTTTTCGATTTTTACAATTAATTTTTACTATTATTATTTGTTATTTAATATACTATTTAATGATTTTTGGAATTTGTTTAGATGAACATTTACCCGACGCGATGAGTGGCGAGCCAATTCTTTTAATTTTTAATATCTTGAAAGTTAATAATTAAAGTTGTTTTATGTTGTTCTAAAAATAGATTAAGTAAACGTGACAAAATGATACCAAACGTCTCGGAGAACAAAAGTATCGCCTTGTCCCGCCTATTCACTAGGTCTAATGCCATTTATTTTTAAAATTATAAAAGAAATTATAGTGTTCGTTTAATTCGTTACCTTTTATATAATTTGTGTAGAAATATAAATAAAGATTTGAACAAATATAAAAATTTTATTTTATTTTGTAAACTTCAAAAACGCATCTATAGTACATAGTTATATCATTACAGTAATTATTAAAAAAAACAAATTATATTTTGAAAAAATCATACTTAACATTATTTCACAGTTTTAGATAATATGCGCATTGTTGCACTTTTACTCGAAAGAACGTTTTTTTTTTTTATTGTGCTTTACATTTATTTTCTTTTTTAAGCCAAAAAGTTTGTCTAAATGTTATAAAACGATTTATTATTTTTCTTTTTACGTTGTGATATTCTTTAAAATAAATTTTCTGAATTTCAAAATTGGAATTTATATTTTCAATTCGGAATTCCTTACAGTTTTGTTTTTTCTTCAAAAGAACATTCTGCAAAGATCTGAATTTTATTTCTATACAGTATATAAAAGCAATCGATTTGTGCTTTTAGCAGCATAAATTAGAAAACTTTTCTTGTAACTACTCAAAGATACTAATTTTGTTACATTTGTAGCTATATAAATGGCATCTTTGGAGCATATAGGATTCAAAACATTCATTACATATTTTCTTATTCTCTCTTAGGTTCCATAATATATAGCCTGCAATATAACATAATACGTTATTTTCTGTATTAGATAGAGGTTAGTCCATATTCATTGCATCCCATTCTTCTATTTTAATATTTTTAATAAAATTAGCTCGTCCTTTCAATTTTCTAGTTCCATCAATTTCAGTTTTTCCCATTGATCATCGGGAAAATACACGTACCTTAATATCAGATTAGGTGTATCATTTCAGATATTAAGACAGCGCGTTTTGATTTAAACCAGGGGTGTCCAACCCGCGGCCCGCGGGCCGCATGCGGCCCAAGGCAAGTTCCAATGCGGCCCAATAAACGTGTAAACAAAACCGACAAATGTTTTAATTTTTACAGTAGATCCTCGATTATCCGACCCCCGATTAACCGACACCTCGGTTAACCGACCGTCCTAGTCGGCAAATTTCAAATGTCCGCTAGTGATGTGGCGCTACAATATTTGCCTATGTCTTGGCTACTTTAATATTATTTTTACGTGTTTTAGCTGGCAACACTCATTCGACCATGAAAGGGAGCCAGTATTTAAACGAGGCTTAATTTTCTAATTTTTAACGTTACAATAGCGACGATTATTATTTTAAAAAATTTTTGTTAGGCTTAACATCGATGAAAATTCAAC
>NW_019384527.1:727671-736034 GCF_000671375.1 Centruroides sculpturatus
GTAAACTGAAAAAAAAGCTTTGCATATTGTCTATTGGAATGTTACCTTACTATAGAACTGGTTAAAATCAGTTTGGAAATAAAAATAATTAAAATAATTACAACTTTACAAGAAGAGAGAAATTGACGAAGTTGCCCCGGGTATAGGGGCAAGATCGGCAACTTCTCTCTTTTTGTAAAGTTGTAATTATTTTAATTATTTTTATTAAAGTTGCCCCTGGTATAGGGGCAACAGTAATGGGACAAGATAAGCACGTATATAAAATTATGTTATTAACAATGTATAAGTTGGAATTCACTAACAAGTTATTAACAAGTTAAAACCAAAATTTCACAAACAAACTATAAGTACGAGCAATTATTTATTGTGACATCGTCACAATGCCAGGCTACAATTTTTAATCATATTTTTAAATCATTTAATTTAAAATATATGCTCTCCACCTCAAATTAGTAGTGAGTTACCCCTGTATATCATACTTTTTCTTTAACAATAGAGTCATGCCAGTCATCTATTAGCTGCTTTCAGAGGGGGGAGTTTTGAATTGAAAAAACGTGACTTCCAGTTTGCATTGGAATTTCATATATAGTTAATTAGGGCCTCCTGTCCCTAAGGTTTCCATATCTGGTCTCCGATTTCATCTAACTCCGTTCTCCAGATTAAGACAGACGTACAAACAACAGTGGGAATTCAGAGGTCTATAATTGATTCAAATTGCAGCCCCTTGAAGTCACGTGTCGACACGAACTAACGGATTGCAATGTTTAGAATTTCGATCGGAAAAATCCAGCTTTGACACTAACTCTCACAGACATGACAATTTGGGAATAAATGTAGCATTCCTTTGAAAGCAAAATTGTCGCGTAATAAAGGCAAAAAAAAAAAAAAATTCTTAGCAGTAAAGAAATAAAATATCGTGGCGTGAAAGATACGAGCGAAAGTTTTAAAGCTGGATCAACACTTGCAGACAAAGTCGAAAGGAGGTGTCAAATTGATTAACCGATCACATTAATTGTAGGAGAACGATTAACATTGAAATTATTCAATTAAACTATACAGTAAATTGTTTTTCCATTTGAAACACGTGTTTTTATATCTGGATACCTGAAATTTCAGATTAATTGATTTCTTCGAACTTATAAAACGATGGTATTAAAAACTATGTTTGCAACACATTAAATATATTTTAATATACGGTTTGGCGAATATAAAAATTCTTCATTAATTTTTTAATATTGAATTGACTAATTTACGTATTGCAATGTGAAAAATGGTTACATTAATTATTACATTCACTGGATTTAGTAACACAATATCAGAAACAATACACATATGCGGTGACATTCCGCAAAACTCGAAATGATTTTATCATACCGCAAAAATAAAAAGAATAAAAAGTAAACACGTCATTTCTATTGTATTTCTACGTGGTAGGATCCAAAAGTTCGAAGACGTCTTATAGTTCCTCGCTTTGAATAGTTTAAAACACCAACGCACTATCACCTTCTCACTTAGTCGACGATACATCGTTTTCCAGCGCTGGTACAGCTTATGGAAGCTTTACTGTAAGCCTTCTTTTCAACTACATGTTTCCTGTCATGCTGATTTTACCTCTTTTGATATCTGAAAACGACCTGAGGTCGTTTCCATATTTTGGAGTCATCATGTCCTTCATATTTTACTTTTTTCACATCATTAATTAATGACTCATTTATTACTATAAATAAGCAGAGGAAACACTATTTAAAACGAATAAGGGTAATATTTTTATGCACAAATTGCTTTTTGTAATTGTAATTTTTGAAGATATTTTCACTGAACGTATTTTTAAAATGTGCTGACAGACTTCGGATTAATGTGATTTCATTTTCCATGCAATTGTTTTACTACAAACTTCCAATTTTTTAAAATTATATTTTGCTCAGTAAATATGAATTTTTTTGATTCATCGTGAATCGTGTACAGTTTTTTTTCGTCATAACACGTTGTTTGGGAGAATAATGGCGGTTTAAAGTCATGTGATAACAAACTGCGAATAGAAAAGTGTTAGTTATTGGCTCATTATAGGTTCTCTCGTCTGGTCGTTGGGCAAGAGCTGCACTGACTATAACGTCCCGTAGTTATAGGCTCTCTATCAGGCCCCCTTTTCAAGCCTTCCTGCCGTTCACTTCTTCGTTTTGTTCCCTGTATTTACTCACCGTTCACTTTGGAACCACTTCTCTAAACGAACTAATAAATATGGCATCGCGAAAATAAGATGCACTGCCTGGTGTTTTTTTAAGAGAGCTTTTTTTTTAAGCAAGACCATTATGGGTTCGGCTAGGCTGACAACGGGATACCCAAGTGAGCGACATATCCGGGTAAGGGCCGAAAAATTCTTGGGTTTTTGACCCGTCTGGATTATGATCCGGGTTCTCCCAGAGCATTAGACAGCAACCTTAATTAAGTGCTCGGCCATCCGGTCGTTAACTACTTAAATTGACTGTTGAAAGACACTCTAGTGACTTATGCTTTAATAAGTTGCTAGTAAATGTACTCTCTCTGTAACAAATTGTTAATAATGGCGCCATCTATATTTCTTAACGAAGTTTTAATAGAAAGGGCCTTTATCAGTTTCGGCTTTTTCGTCACGTTTTAACATCAAGATATTAGGGTCAGTCTACTTTTTTAGATCCTTTCGGCGATCAAAAACCACTAACATTTTCGAAACCTCCAGCAAATTATAAAATAAAAAAGTGTCAAAAGTTCTATTATATTTTTAAATAATAAAATTGAGCAAAAGTAAAGTTTTTTCTAAATACATAAATCGAATGAATACTTTGTAACAGTGCTTTTAAGGCTTCTTTAAATATGAGGTCCTGGGCAAATGATCTGTAATAGGGTCTTCCTTATGACTTAGCATTTATACAAATTGACAAATGGGCTATGAGCAAAAAGTATCAAAATGAAAAAGAACATTCACTGACTCTTTTCGATATCATTTTCCCATCATTATGTATTGAATTTTAAGAAAAGAACAGCTTTTAATGATTGAGAAAATCTTAATTTTAATAATATAAATTTACATATTTTTTACAAGAATATTAATTTTTTTCAGACAAATATAATAGGCCTATTTACCTAAGAATATTTACTATCTTCTATAAAAACAATCAACATGCTAATGCTAAAAATTTTGAAGAAAGTATAATAATGGTCTAAATAATATATTTAACTTGTTATCTTTTTGGAAAATTCTACATAATTTATGCGGCCATTATTATCTGCATTTGCTTCTCGAATCATTTCTTCGACTTCTTTTTCTGTTAATTTCTCTCCAAGATTAGTCATAATGTAACGCAGATCTGAAACACTTATATATCCGGTACCATCCTCATCAAAAACTCTGAAAGCATCAATAATTTCTTTTTCGCCAACTTTTTCTTCCATCATTTTAGATATCAAAGAAAGAAACATTGAAAAGTCGATGACTCCGTTTTTCTCTTTATTTATCTTGTTAATAACTTCTTGGAGCTCGAATTCTGTTGGTGTTAAGCCTAAAGATCTCATAATTGTATCTAATTCATTGCTAGATATTAGGCCGTCTCCATCTTTATCGAACAGCAGAAAAGCTTCTTTAAATTCGGATATCTGTTTTTTGGTCAGATTTTCAGTCATGATGCGCTCCTTACTTTCAGACAGTATTAAGATTTTGATTGAAATTGTTGAAATTTTATTATTAAATTAGATCAATCATTGTTATTAAACGTGTTTTGTTTTATTATTACTATTTTCTGTTACTTGTTATGTAAAATGAGTATTGATTTCAAGAGATAAATACTAGTGATGTAACGAATATTCGGTTACTATTCGGTATTCGGCCGAATACCGAATACCTAAAAACAAGACTAAGAAATAACGAAAACACAGTAAATTAATCATTTTGGTATTTAGATTTAATGTTATCGGGTTAGTGTTGTTTATATTTAGGGGAGATCGGGGAAACTTCGGCATGCGGGGCAAGTTTGTCAAGCGCTTTTTTTAAAAAACAAATTAAAAGGAGACTTTGGTTATAGGTTAGGCAGTTGAGTTTTATTGGTGGCTTGTTGAGTGTAGTGTTTTNTATATATATAAATGGAAGTGTATATATATATATGTATAGATTATATTATCGTGTCAACTATTTCTGTTACTGCTCGTGTGTGTGTAGGGAACTGTGGAAGTGATGTCACGCTCGACAAGTTTCCCACCGGTCAGGGAAAATTTCCCTGTGTCAGTTGTCCCTACACCCTTGTCGTGTGTACGCGTGTTCGCGAGCTAACGACACCATTTTAGCATTTTTAATGTCACTTTCTCTCGTAGATAGAATGTATTATGGTGAATTAAAGTAACTCGATTTGTTAATATCGATGAGTGCCTGCTTATTCCTTAATTTTGTTGTTTTTAAACGAAGCAAATAGCCGGAAATAAAAAATCGTTCGTAACTTTTAAACGGTTGATCGTAAGTAATTTTTTTCAATGCCAGTCGATTCAGCATATCATATTACATCTAGATATGTCTATGTCTATTCGTTAATATTAAGTTTAAGACCTTTTTTCGCTGGATACCTTTTCCTTTACTCCAGTTAGGCCTATGAGGTAAACTACGATCTACACTTTACTTGGATTGATTCTTATTAAAATATCATAAATTAGTTGGCAATAAGTCTAAAATCATACGTATATATCACATAAAATAGTACAATTGAAAATAACCTACCGAAAGACATTTTTCACTGTCAAAAACAAGTTCCACGAAGTACGTACTGTACGTCTAAACTGTAACAGAAACGTCTCAGAATGAATCTGCACTTTATGGCGCTCCCTCCTGGTAAAAGACGTCAACGCCTAGAGAAAATTTTAACCAATAAGCCAACTTTTTTATGGGTTTCTTTAATTTACACCGATTTATTAAGTAATCTGCGCATTATATACAATTTAATAATAAATTATAAGTATATGCAGATCATATATAGTTCTATACCCGGTGATTCCCAAACTTTTTCGAGCTATCGCCCCTTAGTTCCGTAAACTTATAGTCAACGCTCTCTCCCTTTCCCATGTGTAAGAAAGGCTTGGAAATATTCTTAGAAAGACTTTTCTATATACTTTACATTGTTTTCCACATCTGGAAACCACTAAAGTAAGAAAATAAATGTCTTTTTCGATTTTTACAATTAATTTTTACTATTATTATTTGTTATTTAATATACTATTTAATGATTTTTGGAATTTGTTTAGATGAACATTTACCCGACGCGATGAGTGGCGAGCCAATTCTTTTAATTTTTAATATCTTGAAAGTTAATAATTAAAGTTGTTTTATGTTGTTCTAAAAATAGATTAAGTAAACGTGACAAAATGATACCAAACGTCTCGGAGAACAAAAGTATCGCCTTGTCCCGCCTATTCACTAGGTCTAATGCCATTTATTTTTAAAATTATAAAAGAAATTATAGTGTTCGTTTAATTCGTTACCTTTTATATAATTAGTGTAGAAATATAAATAAAGATTTGAACAAATATAAAAATTTTATTTTATTTTGTAAACTTCAAAAACGCATCTATAGTACATAGTTATATCATTACAGTAATTATTAAAAAAAACAAATTATATTTTGAAAAAATCATACTTAACATTATTTCACAGTTTTAGATAATATGCGCATTGTTGCACTTTTACTCGAAAGAACGTTTTTTTTTTTTATTGTGCTTTACATTTATTTTCTTTTTTAAGCCAAAAAGTTTGTCTAAATGTTATAAAACGATTTATTATTTTTCTTTTTACGTTGTGATATTCTTTAAAATAAATTTTCTGAATTTCAAAATTGGAATTTATATTTTCAATTCGGAATTCCTTACAGTTTTGTTTTTTCTTCAAAAGAACATTCTGCAAAGATCTGAATTTTATTTCTATACAGTATATAAAAGCAATCGATTTGTGCTTTTAGCAGCATAAATTAGAAAACTTTTCTTGTAACTACTCAAAGATACTAATTTTGTTACATTTGTAGCTATATAAATGGCATCTTTGGAGCATATAGGATTCAAAACATTCATTACATATTTTCTTATTCTCTCTTAGGTTCCATAATATATAGCCTGCAATATAACATAATACGTTATTTTCTGTATTAGATAGAGGTTAGTCCATATTCATTGCATCCCATTCTTCTATTTTAATATTTTTAATAAAATTAGCTCGTCCTTTCAATTTTCTAGTTCCATCAATTTCAGTTTTTCCCATTGATCATCGGGAAAATACACGTACCTTAATATCAGATTAGGTGTATCATTTCAGATATTAAGACAGCGCGTTTTGATTTAAACCAGGGGTGTCCAACCCGCGGCCCGCGGGCCGCATGCGGCCCAAGGCAAGTTCCAATGCGGCCCAATAAACGTGTAAACAAAACCGACAAATGTTTTAATTTTTACAGTAGAGCCTCGATTATCCGACCCCCGATTAACCGACACCTCGGTTAACCGACCGTCCTAGTCGGCAAATTTCAAATGTCCACTAGTGATGTGGCGCTACAATATTTGCCTATGTCTTGGCTACTTTAATATTATTTTTACGTGTTTTAGCTGGCAACACTCATTCGACCATGAAAGGGAGCCAGTATTTAAACGAGGCTTAATTTTCTAATTTTTAACGTTACAATAGCGACGATTATTATTTTAAAAAATTTTTGTTAGGCTTATTAGTCATCGATGAAAATTCAACGCAAAGTAAGTTAATAGCGGTATACTAATATACTAATTACATGGGATATAATAATATACTACACTAATAATGGATTTTTTCATACTTTTCGGTTATCCGACTTTTCAATTATCCGACCAACCCCAGTCCCCAATTGGGTCGGATAATCGAGGCTCTACTGTATTATTATTTATTTATTTCAACGGCATAAACTCAAAAAAAAGTTTCACAAAGCCGTAAACCTTTATTCATATTTTATTTTTGAGTGGAAAGAAAATATTTTCAAATACTTGGAGATGTGTGAATGCGGAAGGATTACTAAATAAAGCTGGAGTTGTGACTCAAAGGATTATACAAGGAGACCCAAATTTGGGAAAAGGAGGGAAAGATGAGAAAGGACAAAAGATGTAGTAGTGAGAAACGTTAAATAGATCTTCCGTTAAGCAAATATAGACCCGTAATTTTTCAACCTTTTTTACTTCTTTATCTTCTGTCCTTTGCCTCTTTTTCCCCGCACTTGGGTCTATAATCCTTTGATTCACAACTCCAGCTTTATTTAGTATTTCTTCCAACGTTGCAAGATTTGGCTACATTTGGCCAAATGTGGCTACTTTTTTTTTGCTTGACGTAAAAAATATCATTTGGCGCTTTGGCTACTTTTTCGGCTACATATTATTTATAATTATATTAATTGCATAAAAATGCACTTTAAAATGTGCATTTTTATTCAATTAAATGTGTTTCGTCGCTTTTTATTAATTAGAGACCCAAATAAAACAAATATTTGTGTTTTTAAAATAAATCTTCTTTAGTCTCTTTTATAATAAATGAATTTATCTATTTCTAAATAAAAATTGAAAGTGTCTGTATAAGTAATTTTTTAAAATATCCTTTTTTCTTGATAAAGGTTTAATACTTATTATTATAATCTAGACATGTTAGTTTTTAAATGTACTTGTATATTGGGTCACAAGTATATATTATATATAGACCTACTTGTGGTCCAAAACTCCTTGACTTCTTCCAATACGGCCCAGAGAAACAAAAAGGTTGGACACCCCTGATTTAAACAATTTATGCTAATACTTATTTAATTGCATGGAACTTATTAAATAATTATGCAATTGAAAACTATAACTAACATATAAGTAAAAAATATCTTATAACATATTAGTAATATATGTTATTACTAAAAATAGATTGATATGATTTCGTATAATATATATCTGTAGGCCTATAAATTATATATTTTAAACATTATCTATATATATATATATGTTTATAGAATATTAAATGTATTCTATGTGAGGTATATTTATAAAACAACTTAATCCTTGCATAATACACATCCATACTTGTATATTACTATTGTTATTTATTAAACTAAAATAATAATTTATTAAAGTGGCTTATGATAAATACTATATAATTAAAATATATTTATTATTCATCAATCAATTCAATATCAAGTTCCACCTTATATATTTTAGATTCTAAATTACAAATCTACTGTAAATTACAATACTTTATATCAAAATAAAGTAGATTCGTATAATTAAACTGGTCGAGAAAAATTTATCCAAAATTAAACGCCGAATTATAAAGGTTTTTCGTTTTTTTTTTTTTTTAATATTAACTTTAT
>NW_019384527.1:739618-774527 GCF_000671375.1 Centruroides sculpturatus
TACGCGCTCACGATACTTTCGATTCGTCACTTTTCCGTCGTAGAGTTCCCATTTTACAATTACGTGACTCAGCCTGGTGATAACGGAGAAAAGAGACAGATAGGACGTCGATATAAGTCACAGTTATGATTTCACAGATTCGAGACAGCTTGGTAGCCCGAACGACCCCAGGCTTTCTCCCGTGCACGCTAAGTGACTTTCATTACAAGCATTTAGCTGTCCGAAGTCTATGACAACGATTGTTTGGCATTGACGGTCGCGAATTTCGCGCCAATAAGCTGCCTCGACTTGTTCGATTATGTTAACTCATATTTAACTCATATTTATTTTCACATTTTCACTTCGCGGTCCTTCTCTGTTCTTTTTCCGTTATTTACACGTGTAGATCATTTCGTTGTTATCCACATTTGATATCATCATTTATCACATACTGCCATGACGCTCTTGTCTGTCCACTACAACTGTCAACAATTAACGCGATTGGCGAAGCATAGTGACAGCGAGCCAATAGTGAGCAGGGTCCTTGCCATAATGCGGTTTGCGAGCCAATTTTCGTACGTGCGTTAATCAAGCTGAATAGTTTGGCCGAATATTTGGCTATTCGGCCACGCTCCTGGCCAAATATTCGGTATTCGGCCTGAGGCCGAATATACTATTCGTTGCAACACTAATAAATACCAATAGATAAAATTTATGTAGTATAATCAAAATAAAATTTTTATATTTAATATCAGTTTTTCAATTTTAATTAATCGAGTATATCTCTAATTGGGAACATTTCAAACGATAATAATGAAGAAAAATGGATTGTTTTAAATAAACATAATAGCGAATTGAATCCTGACAGTCATTATCCAGAGAGTCGGGAGTCTTAGTATTATCGAGAAGATTAAAAAAAAAGCAGGAAAGATTTGCCTCTACCAGAGAAAAATTCTTTAACACGAAACGAGAAATGATTTCTAATTATATCAGACAATTATCAAATCTACGATGGCATTACATTTTCTTCCCCGAAGTTACTAGCATTTCAATCGAAAAAGTGGATAATGAATGCATTCAGTCGAATTGTTCAATTAGCAGTTTAACAACTGGAAGCTTACAAATATTTGCACGTTTTTATAAACAGTTTGAATTAATCTGTAGCATTTGACACTCTTGTACTACAGTGGAACCTGTGTACGGATCAATCATTTGGTAAAGCATTTCTCATTAGCTTATTTAACCATTCGGTTAAGCGTTTTCGAATTTCTGGACGATACCAAAAAGTTTGCATTGACGCAAAGATTTCACGTAATAAGACCCAGGGAAATATTGAATGGATAATTTATTACGGATCACCAATAAACTAATGAGCAAAATCTTGATTTTTAGCGGAACCTCCGTAACTCGAAAATCCGAATTTTTTTCTGTGACCGATTCCATTGTATTTCTGAGATGTTAAAGCAATCTAAATTTTTATATTTTTGTTTTTTCTTCTCTTTCTTCTGAGAAAGAGGAGGAGAGATGATAATGAAAATACACAATTACGAATATTATTTATATTCGTAATTGTGTATTTTCTCTTCTTTCTATTTCTTTTATTTTTTTACCACTAATTAACGCTGTAGCAAATTAAATAAATATCATGTAATTATGTTTTGCTGTTTTATTTAATTATGCTATATTATGACTGTACATTTACTATTATCTTTGATACAGTAACAACTTCTATATTGTTCTCGAACTTGATAAATGCTCTGATAAATTATCATATATAAAAGTTTGATTTTTCTTTATGAAATACCCATTTTAAATTTTACAAAAATAACAGCCTAATTTCGAACGTTCCGCTTTGTCGTTTTTTCATGTTCCTAGCTATAACGAATTATTATAAGATTTTGAATGCAAGTTAAATGGACTTATAAAGATTGCCATAATTTGCTTATGATATTAACACGCGATAATATCTCATACCATACATGTAATGATATGATAAATTCTAAACTGAGCATTTCGTTTAAAACCGAATCACAATCACTGAGTGTGTCTGATTGTTCCGTTTGATTTTTTAAGCTTTCGATGCATTCAACGTCAAATTGCAATAATACGGCCTTCGCTGCCTCGATTCTGCTTTCTCACCTTGTGTCTGATAAAGGCTTCGTAGTAAGCTTTAATTTACCTTTGATTAATTCCCAGCATTTGCTGGAACTTGAAGATAGCAAATAAATTTTCTGAATAAAACTAAAAAAATGTTTTTGCTGCCACAGAAGAATTAGCTGCGTCTACCAACAACAGATTCCAGCTATGACAACCGCAAATTGTAAAAAATGCCCTGGGATTAATATTTAATATTCGAGTTTTAACTCCACTATTTACCGGATACTTTACTGCGATACTTTAATTGGCTTTCTAGCCGTTGAGAATCGTGAAAGTAACTTAAAGCTCTGAAAGTAATTCTGAAACGGACAAAGCTCTGAAAAATTCCTTGAATTACCAGTTTGAACTGAAAGAATAAATTATTGTTTCATCTCATAATTATTACTTTATTAACATAATAATACTACACTAATATTAATATTGAGTCGTGTTTGTTGTCAATTATATCTGAATACTTTAGTGTTTGTATTACATCATTATTATATAATAAAATTTCATGAATTGAAACTTTATACGTAGTAGTAACTGTGTTATTTATAGTGTAAATAGCAATTATTGAAATTCTAAGTTTTATTAATTTTAATACACGAATTTTGGTAGACGTCCTTTCATAAAATATATTTTGAAATGAATTTTATTAGTTTCTTGCAGTA
Source organism: Centruroides sculpturatus (assembly GCF_000671375.1). Taxonomy (NCBI): domain Eukaryota; kingdom Metazoa; phylum Arthropoda; class Arachnida; order Scorpiones; family Buthidae; genus Centruroides; species Centruroides sculpturatus. Next base: position 742,408 of record NW_019384527.1, read on the forward strand.
AATCGAACTTTTAAAAAATGTTGCTAGTAAGTAAATTATTCTTTGATATTTCAATAAACTAGAAACTGGAGATATATTTATTCGCGGTTTATTATTTTTCTTTACTGTATTGTGCGTTTAAATTTCCTTAGCTTCTTAGACAATGTTTTTAGCTTTCGCAGTGAAATTCTAGACACATCAAACACAAGCACTATTCAATAATTAATTATTGTCGATTAGAGAATTAAAATAATAATATATGAAATTTGTACATAATGTTAGTTGAACATATCCCGAGTATTTCTCATACATTTTAGCTCCAAAAGAAAATACGATATAATAATTGATATATCAAGAAATTACTACTCCAGATGTCATCGAAATATAGCAGGAAATCATTTCTCAAGCATCCACTGATTCCAGACATATATTCCATTATCAACTTTTAAGAAAATGAAAAGTTGCAATCCCTTTATACCCTTTGTATTTTCAAATATAAGCAAGATAATATTGATCTTGCCATTGCCATCGGCTTAGTGTAAAATCTTTTCTATAACAATACCAAACGTCGTTGAAGTGTACTTTCTGTCAAATATCTATGTATTATGTTCCCGCTTACTTATGGTTTTTATAAAAGTTCTACAACATTCGTTTCCCGTCACTGTATTGCAGTAGTTCAAACTGTGTCTCCTGAAAAACAAGGCTGAATATCATAATCTCTCTATAAGAATAGCTGACACTTGCGGAGGAGAATGTAAGCAGCAAATGTGTTCAAAATCTCATATATTACGAAATAGATAAGATAAACTTATAAGATCTTTTTTTGCTTTTAAAACTATTGTTCGAAGAATATACTTAAACCTGGAAGACATTTAAGACATTAAAGAATGGCGAAAATTCAATAAAAATGCAACACCAACCAAAGGAAAATTTTTTATTTTTATTTAAATGTTTGCTAATTACTATTTACAATAATCAAATAGAATTTTAAAAAGATCAAATTAAAAATATAATCACGATATTTTTTTATCAAGTATAGTGATTACAGCACGGCAAATTATACTCATTTTTTAATTCACGTGCAGCTTTCATTGAAGAAGTCATTAATCTTTTGTTCTCAGGCAAGGGAGAAGTAAATTTCCAAGCCTGCGAAGAACGTATCTGAAGACGTCCATGCATCTTGTCTCCTTCTAAACAAAGGTTATAAAAGAGTTTCATACATCAACAATCATAAGACTCATTTTAAAATATATTGTATATAATTAGTGAAATTATATATAAAATTTTAAATTTACTTAAATCTAAAAAAATAATAAATAATTCCAAATTAATATAACAACTCAAACATACAGTTTTAAATTATTTGTTTAATTTTTTAGAGTAAACCAGATTTAAATAAATAAAAACGAAAAGTTAATTATTGCAAAATTATTGCAAATAGGCTAAATTAAATCACATGATCACAAATGGCTGATTTAATTCAGTTGAAAATTTGGTACATGAAAAGCAAAAACAGTTATATGTAGGTACCATTAAAATAATAAATAAACGCGAAAATTCAATGGAATTTATGAACATTTCCAAACGCACTTTAATTAGATTCGATTATTTCAAACTTGCTGATTATAATTAGTAACATCTTTAAATGATAACACTTTCAATTCTAATACGGAGTTTTGAATTAATTAAATAATTTAAAGAATTACATTCAAACTCTGCCTATTTTGTTCCAATTACAATACAATATTGTAATTTTGTTTAATTAAATTTTGAAATCAAAATGTTGTTTATAGACGTAAAGATATTAATCAGTTCTTAAATACAAACAACAATAAAACACTTTCTCACTTTTTTTCCTGTAGAATACAATATTATAATTTAGATTAATTAAATTTTGAAATCAAAATGTTGTTGATAAACGTAAAGATATTAATCAGTTCTTAAATACAAACAACAATAAAACACTTTCTCACTTTTTTTCCTGTTTGTGGCTTGGATTCTTCTTCCACTAAACATCGAGAGCCACCATAATTGATTTTTTCCAAATCAGGAAATTCATTTACTATTTGGAATTTGTCCTTTTCGTTTTTCTTATTGTTTTCTGAAAAATCAATTATTTTATTTCAATTAAATTTGTATTTTTCATTAATTAAACATTATAATGCCGCCTTTAAATGTAAATGATATATTAAACAATTCTAGCAAACATAAAATAGTATACAAAAAAACATAAAATAAAACAAACATAATATAGTAAACACAAAATTAAAAAATTGCTTTTCATTAGCAAAAGTCTCTGTATACATTATAGAAAAATATAAAACGTGTTACTTTAATTTAAATTTTTTTATTAATATGATAAACAATTAAAGCGAATAATCTTTAAAAATTGAAGATGTGCAAATGCTTAATAATATACTTAAATTGTTTCAGAATTACTTTCATATATAAATTTAAGTAAGACAAATAAAAACGTTAAGTTATTCAAATAAAGAAAAAATCGGACACAAACTATCAAATATCAGAGATCTTACCTTTATTAAACTCTTCTGATCCGACTGCATCATTTGCAACATTTTCATTAATTTTTGAAACTTTCATATTTAATGAAAATTCGCTTTCATTAAACTGAATTGGTAAGAATTCATTTTCTATTATGTCTTCATTTGTATTAGGTAATTTTGTAATGAAGTTTTCTTCAAGTACTTTGCTGGGATTTTTGAACGAAGAAAATTCATCTACAATGTTTTCGCAATCGGACGCATGTAATTCGTCAAAAATTTCATCCATTTTGTTTGTTGAATTTAATTCTAATGATTTCACATGAACANAACAAAAATAAAGTTTTTAAATGCTTAATAATATATTTAAATTGTTTCAGAATTACTTTCAGTTATAAATTTAAGCAATACGAATAAAAACGTTGAGTTATTCAAATAAAGAGAAGTTCGGACATAAACTATCAAATATTAGAGATCTTACCTTTATCAAACTCTTCTGATCCGACTGCATCATTTGCGACATTTTCATTAATTTTTAAAACATTCGTATTTAATGAAAATTCCCTTTCATTAAACTGAATTGGTAAAATTTCATTTTCTATTATATCTTCATTTGTATTAGGTAATTTTGTAATCAAGTTTTCTTCAAGTACTTTTCTGGGATTTTTGAACGAAGAAAATTCATCTACAATGTTTTCACAATCGGACGCAGGTAATTCGTCGAAAAATTCATCCATTTTGTTTGTTGAATTTAATTTGAATGACTTCACATAAACAGGAGTCGACTCTAATTCACATTTTTCATAAACAGACAAATGATATTGATCCATTATTATAATTTCTTTCACATTACAGTTGTCAAATACGTCGTTTCTGTTTATGTTATGAGAAATTCCGTTTTCAATTGATATGATATCTGATTCCAATTCATTTTCTGTTATTTCTTGACTTGTATCAGATAATTCTTTAATTAAATTTTCTTCAATTATTTTTCTAGAATTATCCATCGAAGATAATTCGTCTGCAAGGTTTTTGTCATTTTCCGCAGGTAATTCGTCACAAATTTCGTACATTTCTGTTGTTAAATCAGATTTGTCTGATTCGACATCAACGGAAGACGATGTTGGGCTGATAAATACTAATTCACATGTTTGGTGAACCGGCAAATGATCTCGAACTATTATAATATTTTCATACATAGTACAATCGTCAGATACTTTGTTTCCGTTTATGGTATCAGGAACTTCATCTTCAATTGACATCGTATCTGATTCCGTGCTATAAGACAGATCATCAGATGTTTCCGATAGATCGTCTTCATAGTTAAACTCGTCCTCTTCATATATTACATCACATACTAACGAATTTTCTTCCAGCTCCAGAAACGCTCTATATAACGGTCGTAGTGGATAACCGCCGTTTACGATCGATGTGATTTGTGCTGGAGACAATGGAGTTTCTGGCACGTTCTTCTGAAAATAAGATTTCTAATTATTTTTTAAACATTAATTAAAGTTTAATTTAATAAACATTTAATAGTTTTATTGTAAAGTAATAGCCAAGCAAATTTAATATGTTCCTAGTCACCATAAAGTGATTGAAAATCTAATGAGCAATATATTACTGATATTGTATATATTAACCTACATTAATAAAAAAAATTAAAACACTATTCGCAATAATAAATTTATTTTTATCGTTTTTCCGTCTATGCAACGAATCATCTTTGCATATTTTATTAAAAATTACTTGTTTTGCATTAAGAATCCTTAGACATGAAACGTTTAATCATTGATATTTTTATGCGAATGAAAGTTCCGGTATATAATTTATTATTCACATCATGTAAATATATTTTTCAAACTTGATATTTTTATTCACTTTAATTTACGTTCTGTTTTAATAACTGCTTTCATGTCAAAGTTAATTGATAAATGTTTTGTTATTCTTACAAGCACTCATTACAGGAGATATTTTATATTTTAATAACATATTAACTTTAAAAATAAAAGAGCGAGTAAAATCATATGATAGTACATAAGTAATTTATACGGAATTAAATATCAAGTATAATCGTATTTTTAATAATATTTAATACGATAATAACGTGTATTTATCAATATTCAATGTTTTAATTTCAGAATTAAGAAATTTTCTGAAATGCTTTTAATTAAATTTCAACTTACAATAGGAAATTGTTTTGTAGCATCTAGTTCACAAGAAGTTTCTTCACTTGTGGTGTTTGTACTTATATTTTCAGACACTTTTTCGTCTTTGTCGTCTTTTAAGTCTTTCTCTGAATTACATTCTGCACAGCTGCTCTGCTCTAAGTGATTTTCGTAGTTTTGAATTTGATCAGAGTCTTTTACTTGAAACTCAGAAACTAAAGAGTAGAAAAGCATAAAAAATAATTTAGTAAATCAGTTTAGGAGAATACAAGACTTACATAAGCAATAAAAGTTGGATAAATGAAAGAAAAACTAAAATTGTATACATCGAATAAATATATCGAATCTGTACTTATCAAAGCTGTTTTTGAAAATTATTTGAGAATATTCAACTTTTTATGTGTATCTTTTTTTAATAATTTTAAAGCACGGCAAAGATGAAAACATTATTAGCATATATCATTTTATATTATAGTAAAAAAAGTCATTATATTATGTTGTGTTATGTGTAAATGCATTATAAAAGTATGAAGTATCATATTAATGATTGTCATGAAATATTTAAACAAAATAATTAACTGTTTAGTAGGTCATTATATGGAAAGCTCAACAGAATTCATTAGTACATTCTGAGAAAAAAAATATGAACATCTGTTAATCTGAAACGTGCGTTACAAAACCGTGTTATAAAAATTCGTTGTTTGTGAAAATTTATTTTGTTAATGTTAAATTCAATGTTTTGATCCTAATTTATTAACAATATTNAAAGTATGAAGTATCATATTAATGATTTTTCATGCAATATTTAAATAAAATAGTTAACTGTTTAGTAGGTCATTATATGGAAAGCTCAACAGAATTCATTAGTACATTCTGAGAAAAAAAATATGAACATCTGTTAATCTGAAACGTGCGTTACAAAACCGTGTTATAAAAATTCGTTGTTTGTGAAAATTTATTTTGTTAATGTTAAATTCAATGTTTTGATCCTAATTTATTAACAATATTGTTTAAATTTCTATATTCTTATATACTATTCTCAAAATTTCTTGAATGAACTTTATTCTTTATTGTAATTATAGTGGAAATAAGAGCTAAATAAACATAATCTAACATAAATAGAAAGGGATCAAAACAATGCTTACAATTTTTTTTATAGAAAAATGAATGGATATCATGAAGAAAAGTTATGTTTACTTAAGTTAATACTGGTATTGTCAGACAAGTTGATATACGGTTATTTAATATCTGTAGTTTACATATTTTAATTATTTATAAATCATATCTGAGTTTTATTATTATACATTGAAATCGAATGTATAATTCTCAAATTAGATCTAAACGCTTATTTCATAAAACACATATCTACGGAAAGTTGAAAGCGTTAACAGCAAATAAATACTGTACTTTCGTGAGTAAAGTATATCCAGCATTATTGATAAATAATATAATTTAGATAAAAGAGTAAATATGCAATAACATTTCGATTAGTGATTAAAACTGCTGATATATAGAAAGGATTAAGTTACAATTTATAGATTAAATACTAAAACTTTCATGTTTAATGTATAGTTGTGCTTTAATTTTTTATAAATCTGCTGAAAGGTGTAATTACAAAACCATACGAAGCTGTTAACAACAACCAACCGTAACTAATGAGATGATAGGTCATAGATTTCTACATACTTCTTTCTGATGCTTATGCTATCGATTTATTACTTTTTTATTGATATTTGTTAATCTACTTTTAATCATTTAAATCGGTTTATTAACATTTTTTAATTAAAATTTTTATACACATTCTGACTTAGACTGATAACTGTAGATGCAAGCAAAGACCACTGAGATGCAGCCTTGTCTTATCCTTATCTATCACTAGTTCTCAAATATTTATATGGAATACAGTTGTTCTTATAGTTGTTTGAATATTAATTCATTTCTATGGCTTTATTAGAAGAATGTTATTGATAAAATTTACCTTTAAGTTGCTGATGACGCGTTTCTGATGAAAGATGTGACTTTGGTTCTAATGGATTTGCAGAATTATGAGCTGTAGAGTCATATTTGAGACATTCTGTTTGTTCCTCGTTTTCAGGAAGTTCAAACTGCAGCTTTCCATTTTCGGTAGATTCTGACACTTCAGTTGGCGGCGAGTAATGCTGAAGTTCTACCGGCTGCTGATAGTCATACATATTTATTTCTGGAAGCAGCCAATATTCAGTTAAACTTTGTTGCTGCCCGTAATCAATTATTTCTGAGGCTTGCCAACTTTCGTTTATAATAGGTTGTTGCCCAAATGTATTATTTTCTGTAACTGGCATATTTCTATTAATATTTGGTTGAGTTTCATCTGCAAAAATTTCTGCAGCTGTCCAGTGTTTATTTATATCTGGTTGCTGACCATATTCAAATACTTCTGGAGTTGGCCATTGGTGATATATATCGCAATATGTTTTATATCCTGTATTTTCTGGAGCTGTCCAATCTTCATTTATAACTGGATAAGCTCCATATTGAAAATTTTTTGCAGTTGGCATATATTCACTTATATCGGAATATGCTCCATCTCCAATAGTTTGTGTATCTGGCCAACATTGATTTATATCCGAATTCTCCCCATATTTGACATTTTCTGGACTTGTCCAATATTCAGTTTCATACGGCAGTGGCCCATATGCAGTTACTTCTGGCGCTGACATATATTCATTTCTATCTGATTGAGAGCCATATCCACTATATACAGGAACTTGCCAATATCCATTTATAACCGGTAAAGCTCCGTATTGAACATTTTCTGCAGTTGGCATATATTCATTTATATTGGAATATGCTCCATATCCAACATTTTCTGGACCTGCCCAATATTCATTTCCATATGGCAGTGGCCGAAATTCAGTTACTTCTGGCGATGGATGTGATTGAGAGCCATATCCACTATATTCAGGAACTTGCCAATATCCATTTATAACCGGATAAGCTCCATATTGAACATTTTCTGCGGTTGGCATATATTCATTCATATTGGAATATGCTCCATATCCATCATTTTCTGGACCTGCCCAATATTCACTTTCATACGGCAGTGGCCCACATTCAGTTACTTCTGGCGCTGTCATATATTCATTTCTATCTGATTGAGAGCCATATCCACTATATTCAAGAACTTGCCAATATCCATTTATAACCGGATAAGTTCCACATTGAACATTTTCTGCAGTTGGCATATATTCATTTGTATTGGAATATGCTCCATATCCAACATTTTCCGGACCTGCCCAATATTCACTTTCATACGGCAGCGGCCCACATTCAGTTACTTCTGGCGCTGACATATATTCATTTCTATCTGATTGAGAGCCATATCCACTATATTCAGGAACTTGCCAATAACTAGTCGTATCTGCTTGTCTTTCATATTCGGCCATTTCAGGAGACGGCCAATAAGGCATGAATTCTGATTGTGACCGATATGCAAATTCCCCCACTTGAGGTTCATACTGCTGATATTCTGGCAGAATTCCACTTTGAGAAAAGTCTGTAGTCGGCCCATATTCAGGCATTTGTGACCACAAATCATATGGCACATAGAATAATGTATACTGAAATAACAGAAAAGAAATTGCTCATTAGTAAATTTTACTTTTGTTTCGTATCTGACGTTTGTATATGTAATAATCTATCAATATATGTCATTAAATTAAATATTAGTTATTCGTTTTAGAAAGAAATATGAGATAAGGACAATATTCAAAATAACTTATACTCATTAAACTTAAATCATTCTATAAAATTTATTTAAACACAGTTAATACTTTTCATAATATAAAGTGTACTTGTATAAAGGTATAAAATATCAACTGTCCCATTTTTCATTTTAATTAATGAGAATAACATTAATATATTACACATATGACTCAAGTTGAGAAAATTTCTTCCAAACTTCTCTGATAGTGTTTAATTATTTTTTAAAGTAAATTTAACTTTAAGTCAGGAATGTGTCTACTGAAAGGTGTAATAACTTTTTCTCCGAAGTAAAATATGATTTGGAGTAATCGAAAGATGTTACTCTATCTATTTATACACGTGTTCACTAATCTAATGTAAGAGAAAATCGATCATTGAAAATAATTTTTACATTTTTTTGTACAAGAAATATTATGAAAGCAGAAAATTTTACAAATAAATATGCATTTTTGGTCCCACTTCATTCTAATTTCTAGAGATGTTTTCATTGTACATCACGTTCATCACAGTATTTTATTATGATTTACGGCAATTATTAGCATTAATTGTAATTTTCTCTGTTTTCTATTACGAAATTTAACCAGCATACTCAAACAATTCTAGAAAACGGTTTCAGGTATGGAACACAACTTATAGTTGCTCCTTTTCGTTAATCCAAGTTTTAAATTTAAATGAAATTCATTAAAAATGATTAAATCATTTAAATTTCTTTGTTTTTCTTGTTTTTATGAATTTACTATTGTAAGATTATTGTACTTTTTTGTGAATTTCATATTACATAAATATATTGATATAAAATGAAATAGTATTTTTACGTAGTTAAAATTTAATATGAATTCATTAAATTTTCTAATAATATAAAATTCTCATTGCCGAAATAACTGTTACAAGTTCGTTGGACTTGTTTCGTAAATCATGTCTCAATAAAAGATAAAACTGTAGGTGTTAAGGATAATGGAGTAATTAATTTTGTTCGGTTTGCTAGTCTGATATATGTTTAGAAATTCTCGACTGTCTGTTAAATTTTTATATATTAAAAAGTCCTAATATTAGCTTTTATAAACTAAAGCAAATTAACACCAACTTGACATAAACAGCAAACTTAAAATGCTTGCTAAGGGTTCATTTTTGACTTCCTTGGCAAGCGATTTGAGTTTATATTTTATTTAGATATTATTTACTTTACTTTATCTAAGACGTAAATTAGAATTTCCAGATACACTCACCTGATAAGCATACACAACATAATTATTATATCCAAATGACGAATAACTTTCATTAGAAACGCACTGAAAATCTGTAAAGAAATATTTCCGAATTATTATTTATTTATTTTGTAATAATACACTTATTTGTATTAATGAAACAATAAATTGTAAGTAATGAAGTTTCAAGTCGTGATCAAGTTCTACGTAATTGCTAAACTGTATTAAGTTTATGGTATTGACTGGTATTATAAATAACGGTATTACAGTAATTATGAATTGTATTAATAAATAATAAAATATTTAATTTGTACCGAGAGATACCCTATGACTCACAACGGGTATCATCTCAGAGGTTGGAACCACAACCGATATGGCTCCAATTATCTCTCACATATATCTCTATGTGAGCATATCAGAGATAGAATCCATTAAAAGCATATTAAATACAATCCACATTTGTAATTCGCATAAAATTTGTTCAATACTAAGTATGTCATGAACAGAAAAAAAAACTTAAATATCAGAAATAAAAATTTTTGCTTATCATCTCTTCATTTCAATGTCTACGTTGTTATTATTTATATTTAAGCATTGGTTATTTAACAATATTTAACAGTTTCTATATTAATTAAATAAATGAATCATTAACATATTTTAATTATTGTTTGTTGTTATTGCTGTAAAATACGAATAACTCATGCAACAACTTTATTTCCTTAGCTGTATTCATCCACTATCTTGTCGAAATTGCCGCCATACATTTTCAATCTTAATTAATCTAATTTTAACAAAATGCGTAACTTTTATGTAATTATTACTTATTTTGGAATAATATTCATTTCCATTTTAGATAAAAACTGCAAATGAAAATTTATTGGTATTGTGATTATTTCCATATTTGTTTATTTAATACATCTCCACCAATGAAAAGTAAAACATATCCCGTCATCTTCCTTTAAGACAATTAAGATTTGATTTATAATCCAAAAGTTATTAATGATATTAAACATTAAATTGAAAGCAAATAATGCAGCAATGATGCTCATCGTGATACACTTTATAGGAATTTCATTCATGTTTTAAGCTCTTATTTAAATATGACACTAACATTGTTTATTATCGCATTATGGGCACGCTGTATACTAATGTGTATAATTACACACATAATCAGATAGTTTAACTTACTTTCAGCATTCATTTTCTTAAAATTATCTCGCTTTCGAAAAAATTGCATCCGAAAACAATCGCTTGTAAACAACAATCGGATTTTACAATTGTTTAAATTATATTGTTGGCGCTTTTTATTAGGGCGCCCCTAGCGGTGAATATGGAGGCCGATGTTTATTTTTCAGCTGGGTTTTCACATTATTTTAATGGAGGAAAGTCTCTGCCAACTTGTACTGTGCTGTTATCTGACTGTATATTTCAAAGGTAAAGAAACCTTACGTTTTGTTTACGCCATGTCTGGTTTCAATCAAGAACCTCGTAATGTGGTGTTACAGCCGACAGGATACTTAATGATATAAGTTACGGAAATTTAGATACAGCGAAGAGGGGTTCGAATAAGCTTGACCATAACGTTGGGTAAACTTACGGCTAAGATTGATAAAACCTTGGTAGATCTTTTGTGAGGTCGTCTCGTCTACTATCACGACGTAGTGTTGGATCCACTGATAGCGGGAGAGATTGCTCAGAATTTGAACGATATTTCGTCCGATGTCGATTCCGTTGCCGACTACGAAAGAAGATATATGCTGATGGAAACCAGGTGAAGATGCTAACCAAGAACGTAGACAGTGCAAGCAGTGGCGGCCTTAGGGGGTGGCGAGCAAGGCAATCGCCCGGGGCCTCGCTCTTGGAGGGGCCNATTTCGTCCGATGTCGATTCCGTTGCCGACTACGAAAGAAGATATATGCTGATGGAAACCAGGTGAAGATGCTAACCAAGAACGTAGACAGTGCAAGTGTCAGAGGTTTTGCGGAGGAGTCATCGGCAAGTCCGAAATCACAGTATCGCTTGCCAAAGTTAGAATTGCTGATGTTTGATGGTAACCCCAGAGAGTGGTTGAAGTTTTTGAGTTAGTTTAAAGGATTCTTGAAAATAAAGGTTTTTCAGCGGAGAATAAATTCCTGTATCTGCTCCAACTAAGAATAAATCCAAGATACGCAACCAGTTTTCCAAAAAGCAATTTTCTCAATTTTTTAGTGAAAATACGTAGTCTAAAGTTCATGCTATATGTTTATAAAGTACAGACAAATTACAATTATTCGATGATTTTATTCACTCAAGTTTTGTTCCATTGATTTAATTAGCCTACAGTTATAATTTCCTACTTGTGGGGAGATGCATTATATTTGAAACGAATGTTATGTCGAACAGAACATTTTTTTTTTTTTGAAAAGCGCCGCATAATTCAAGAAAGGAAGAAATAATTTATCTACTCACCATCTGCAAATATATAATAATTAAATTAAATATCAGTTCTAATATTCCATAGGAAATAATCATTTGAATGGTTGTGTAATTGCTGAATACACAAAAATAAATATGAGTAAATCAATGAAACTTTTTCGATAAGCTTTCAATAATAAAATTTCTTATCTGCAATAAATGTAAAAATAAAAAGTTCAAGTAAAAATTTTTCATTTTCTAACGTTCTCCGCGATCCGTGCAGCATATCAAGAACGAACATATCAAAGAATAGTTTTTAAAATTTAAATTTATCAGTGTTCGAATTATTGATCAGTGACGTACAATTGTAATAACATAAATAAATAATAATAAAGTATGCAAAAATATATAATGCATTGTAATATAACATAAGAAATATAAACAATTACAATAAACCCTAAATTCGTCGATTATATAATAATAAATTACTGTGTACTTTTATTCCTGTCGCGGTGTATAATAAATTTTGCATGCTGTTGATAAACTTTCTGCATCCTTATGATTAATACGTGTGTTCTTAATAGTATTTCTGTATACGGCTATTTTTTCTAGAGTAATTCCAGTGTTGGTTCTTGGAGGATTTAATAACGAGGTTGCGGCCGAAGTTTTCAATGCTAAAATGTGTACGTCGGACGTTCAGCGCCGCCATCCTGTAAGCTTAGATGTTTGATAATGGCGTTTGGAACATCAGTGGAATCATGCTCGACATTCCAAACGCCATTGTCAAACTTCTAGGCTTTCAGGATGGCAGCGCTGAATGTCCGACATACACGTTTTCGCGTAAAAAACGTCGGCCGCAACCTCGCTAATGAGTTTTGTCCGTCAACTGCGGTACATTATTCGGAAGCGTTGTGGTGCATTTGTCTTTACGTACGTCGCATTAATGTTCCTTGATCCTGGTAAACAGATTTCGGGATGTATATCATATGCATTTGCTGACCCTTGAAAAATTTAAGAAATTTCAATTAAGATATTTCAAAAGATTATTTAAGCTTGAACGTTCAGTGCTTGGTACTGTTGTAAGACTGAAATTAGGGAAACCTCCGCTTGAAATTAAAATTTTTAAAAATATTTTGTTATTTGGGTCTAAGATTATTGACCTTTGGCATCACATTCTTCGCTATTGTGTTTATGATTCTGTATTGTGGAAAGGAAATTTAAGCAAGAGAAATTGTGTGTTATCAACTAAAAATATTTTTGACAATTTAGGTCATTTTTGACCTGTATGACAACAATTTTGTTCTCCAGCGTTTTGAGGATATGACAGAAAATATAGAAAAATATTAACTGGTGAGCAAAACAAAAAGCTAATTGAAAAGCAGAATGAAGTGGTATTTAAAATGAATGGCTTAGCAATCGAAGAAATTAATAACAAACTTGAACAAATTTTTAGCTAGGGATTTCAATCAAGATATAATTGATAGACAACATGCCATTTTGGAAAAAGTTGATAAATTTGATTACAATAAAAGCCCTATTTTTCGCCAACGCCCATCTTACAACAGCGTTCGTCAGTCCGGAAAAACGGTCACGGGAATTAAAACAACAAGAAGTTCCTCAAATGTCCTCCTGGTTTACGACAAAAATGAAAACAATGACAGCAATCGGATTCGCAAACTATTGCAATAGAACATTCGGCCATTACATATAAAAATTGGCGTCGACAAAAATTAGGAAAATCGGTTGTGGGGGAGTAGCTACAGAAATAAAGAAGAAGGAGGATCTTGCACCTCGAACTGTATTAAAGAAAAACTACCTAATATCGTGACTAAACTCCCCAAGAAAAGAAAGCCCCACATAATTATTTATTCTGTCCCGATAGAGGAGAATCGCGAAAACATAATGAAAAAATCTATTTGCGTAAATATATGTGACGATTTCTATATATTAAATAAATTATTAATTTATATTAATTAATGTTCGTTTTTATTACTGTAAAATACGAATAACTCATGCAACATCTTTACTTCCTTAGCAATATGCATCCACTGACTTGTTGAAATTCCGCCATACATTTTCTCTTAATTAATCTAATTTTAACAAAACGCGTAACTTTTATATAATTACTAGCTGCAAGGACCCGCTTTCGCTGGATTTTTATTTGTTCGTACATTTGTATGTAATATAGTTTATATATATATATATATATAAGACTGTTTTTCTAAGTAATCTAGAATTTAGCTGCAAGGATCCGCTTCGCTGGGTTTTTATTTGTGGGCAAAAAGTAACGATAGTGAAGATTAAGATAATTACATTATAGCCATCTTACCCGTTTTCACAGAATGCAAGAATTAGGTCCCCCGTTTCCAGACTAATTAGAGACCCGGTCCCGATTCTATTTCTGAACGTCTCCTGTTCATGTCCAGTCAAACGAACTATTTTCAACGTTTCTGGAACGTTTACAATCGTTCTATAATCGAACCAATATGCAATAACAAATTCAAATTTAAAACGGTTCGAACATTTTTAAAATTGAAATAGAAAACCACTTTCAACCCCATATCTCCCGCACCCTTATAGCTATCGAGACGCAACCACCATAGTGTACGAATGGAGACTTGCGGCTACTACCACATACAAACACCATTCATGTGCGATGCGTAGTTTTGGCTGAAAAGTGAAATATAGGGGACACACACGTCCGTTTATATATATATATAGATTACTTATTTTAGAATAATATTCATTTGCATTTTAGATAAAAACTGCAAATGAAAATCTATTGGTGTTGTGATTATTTCCATTTTTTTCTATTTAACGCATTTGCATCAATAAAGAACATAGATATGGCGAAGAGGGGCTCGAAAAAGCTTGATAAAAACGTTCGGTGAACTTACGGCTGAGACTGATAAAACTGGTAGATATTTTGTGGGGTCGTCTGTTCTACAATAACGACAAACTGGTATGGTTAGATTCACTGGTAGTGGGAGAGATTGCCCAGAATGAGGCGATTTTTCGTCGGAAGCTCATTCCGTTACCGACTACCAAAAAAGATACAGGTGACGGAAACCAGGTGGAAGATGCTAACCGAGGACGTAGACATTGGCATATGTGAGGATCCGAAAGGGGAAGACAATTTTAAAGAAAATATTAATTTTAAATAGAAAATAATAAATTTTAAACTTTGAAAAATTAGTCAGAAATGCGAAGAGTAGAAACTTTCGTTTTTAGAAAGGAAATTGATTTCCTTTCCTACGGCCGATTCACGAGATGAGTGAAAAATGTGGCCTTTGCACACGTTACTTGGCCGTCAGAGAAGGCCGATATAAAAAAGACAATTTCCCGCCATTCGGAGCAGTTCGTCGAAAGGGATATTGCCACACAATTCCGGCGGTTTATCGAAAGAAATTATTGCCGTACTATACACGCAGTTTATTGAAAGAATTAGACATACGAAATACAGTAAGGTCTCGTTTTATGCGGTGGTATACGTTCTACAGGAAAGCGCATATAAAAAATTCGCATAAAAAAAGACTTTACTTGTCTTGAAAAAGTAGGGATACGTTCCGTAATTTTCTAAAATCGCATAAAACCAAAACAACGGGTTAAAATTAACTTAAAACCTCATAAAAAAGTTTGCAGATATTAAAAGAAATAGTCTGCTTAATGAATTACTTTGAATGTCTGAAAGAAATTCATATAAAAGCTTAAAATAAACTTGTATTCAAACTTAATTCAGTTAATTTTATTGAAAAGTAATATAGTTTTACATTTTTTTTTTGAATTTTTGGAATGTTTTTTAAGTCTCCAAATTTTTTAAAAATATTAAAAAATATACGGCCAGCTTCACCCTACTTTAAACCCTTGTCCTCCCGCGACGTTTATGAGAATGCCCCGGGAAATCCAACTCCAGCTGTGTTCAAGGTCATCCAGATGTATAAACTGACTCATCGGTGTTAAATTTCACAGAAGGGCAAGACAAAGGAAGTTAAACTTTGAAGCTTTTTCTTCAAAATTAACGCATTTCTTTCGTTTTTTTTAGTTTTAAGTATTTTTAATGTTTAATTACATTTATATCAAAAATTGCTAGGAACTAAAGCGATTAAGGTAGATCTAGCTGTCCTTTACATCCATAAAGGTTATATGTCAGTCGAACAAATGGAGTGAGCTTTGAGCGTCCCACGATTTTTGGAGACTGTCTATACGCGGGCTTCCTAAACTAGCCTATATGTATGTTTGTCCAAAAAAATTTTGGATGAAATACAAACCGCACAACTTCAAAATCGCATAAAAAAATCCGCATAAAACGAGACCTTACTGTATATAGTTCATCGACAGAAGTAGCCATTCATATTGGACCGAATTGACCATTCAAGGTGCTAAAAGAAGAATACATTCAAGAAAGACCCTCCTCATACGAAGAAAAGAATATATTTGTGAAGGTAGTATACCTTGTTAAAAGATTTTGTAAACTCTCTCTCCGCCAGATAGGTAGAATAAGTTATTAGATATGGTAGATAGTTCTCAAAGAGTGAGATAATTCCATTTGTATATCTTTAAAAAGATCTCATTAATGACTAAATTCCTCCCTGATTCGATTTGCCTCGAATACGCGTGTTAATCCGCGTTAAAAGACGATTAACTGGTGTCGGAAAATCCTGACAAGGAGAAGGGTGATTACGAGATTATCTCTCTCCGCCAGGGGCGTACCGTGGGGGGGGCGGTCCGCCCCCCACGCCCCCTAAAAAGTGCCGCCCGGCACTTTTTAGGGGCTGCAAAATTTCACAATAAGTAAAAATATTTCGTAAGATTTTGAAACATCCTAATCCATACTTGCATCGCGCCGGACATCTGGACAGTCCGCGAATCGGCTCGCTGGGTGAACTAGCAACTTTTTCAGTCAAGGGGGTCTAGCAAATCCTGTTGACCTTTTTTTTCGCCTGTATTATTTGTTCGCGATCATATAAATCGCTGCACTACCGACGATGTTTTCATTGCTTCTCCTCAGACAACGCTAAAATTTGGTCTCGTAAATTGCAATACCTAAGTAAGGGGGCGGCCTAGATTTTCCTCCGCCCCGGGCGGCTAACACCCACGGAACACCACTGCTCTCCGCCTTTTTATTTGAAACATAAGTCCCTCCAACACTCGATAGTTGTAGTAGTAAAGCCATCCTTGTAGACAACCGAGAACTGATCTAACGATTAGTCGCCGATTAAGCGGTACACGAGTTTTACGATCTCCGTACCCCCGGTTAGAATCTCACACATAGGCCTACATTGGCGCGCAGCTGCCGGTAGTGGCAATTTCCGTATGTCATGTCTATCCATAGCTTCTGGAGGACGCCTTGTAAGTAAAATTCAAAGGCAAAATATTCATTCAACTAAAATTTTATATTTATATTGTAGAGTGTTCAATTATTCATCTTTTACGTGTATTTATTGAAAAAGAACTTGCGATGTACTGTATTGTACACTACACCAATTTGTAATTTTTATTTGATTTCTGTGATAATACTTTCCAGTTATTAAATCAAAATTTTAATTTACGTAAAATGTGATCCAGAAAAATTTCGATCTTATTGAATGACTACTGCATTTTACGCTCATAGAATTGTGACCGCAGGGTCGGCACCTCTTTGGCGCCCTGTCAGGATGACACCATTGTGTCCCTTAACGGGCACAGAAAAAATTTATTGGCCGTTTATTTTTTCGTTACGCGAACGGTCGCGTTGTGGACTTCTAGTTCCGGGATGGAGGCGTACCGAGAGAACCAGAGGAATTACACTCTACCTCATCTAGACATAATACCCGTTTATTGTTCATACTATTTACAATCGCAATAGCTACCGTGTTTCCCCGAAAATAAGACAGTGTCTTATATTAATTTTCGCTCTGAAAAATGCGCTAGGTCTTATTTTCAGGGAATGTCTTATTTTTTCCAGGAAGGAGAATTCACATTTATTATTGAACAAAAAAATTCCTAAGTCGAACTTAGACGAGAATGACGTATATCCGATGTGTCGAACTGTCGCCTTTTTATAGCGTCATCATCATACTCGATGACCAATTAGTGCTTACTGAACCGTAGCACTATGCAAAGGTCATGTGGCGTGATTCCCGGCCGACCAATTAGCAATCACCAGCCGTAACGTTATGCAAATTTGTGATTCCCAAGCCATAGTCTTATGCAAATCAAGCCGTGTGGCGTAATTGTCTACTGACCAATCAGTGGCTATACTTTCAAAAAGCCAACGGCCACTTTCAACCATCTGTCGATGACCGTTACGACTAAAAAAAAACTTCGCTAGGTCTTACTTTCAGGGGGAGGTCTTATATTTCGCAATTCAGCAAAATCTGTGCTAGGTCTTATTTTCTGCGGATGTCTTATTTTCGGGGAAACACGGTATATACAATCGGTTTAATTAACATATCTAATTGTTTTTTCGGTTACCCGTATTCCTGAGAGAGAGAGAGCTCACATATATTTCGCGCGAGGATAAATACCTTGGTTTGAATCGTTGATTAGACTTGGGTTGAATCGTTGATTAGTCTTCACAAAGTTCTTTCGAACGTTGAAACGTTTTTCAAGTAGCACAAAGTTCTTTCTAACGTTGTCGGGCGTAGTCCTTTCGAACAGCGGCGATTAGACGAGTTCCGGGTAGCGGCTTATCCGTTTACATTTGTAAAATGCACAGTGCGCACTAATTTCCAGAGACTCACTCTTACGTATCGACCCCTCCTTTTTATAAAGGGGGTCTCGTTGGGTTTTTTCCACTGCCTTATTAGGACTGTTTTATTCCCTTGACCAATAGTCTTTTTCGAGATTTCAAGTGACACATTCGATGTATCATACTTGACAAGGAACTAAGTTCGTGGGAAAAGATTTTTATGTTCGTTTTTTTATATCGGTTGAAGTTATTTTTTTTTAAACTTTTCCTCCCTCAACAAAAATTTATTTAACGAATTTATTCCCTAAATTCGACTCTCACAGAATCATATATCCCCTTCCTCTGGCCTCTTTAATACTTATTTGTAAGGATTATTTGTAGACCATAGACCTTTAGGACTTTTTCTTGGGGCTTAACCTCTGGGAGGAGATTATCATTCCCCTCATTCAAAACTAGAATCTTATCGGTTTGAAGATAAATATCTTAAGATTAAAAAGAAAAAACTATGATAAAAAACTATGAAAACATGTATGATATGTAAAATCGTTAATTACTGAATAGTGTAGAGTAAATTAGTATAAATTACTGTGTAACTTTTATACTTGTAATTTAAGAAAATAAACAAATTGTATTTTATAACACAGTTTAGCTTGTTTTATTAATTCTAAAATATGTCCGTTTTATAAATAATTATTTGTTAACGTTCGTACAATGCAACATCAAAATCAAAACAAAAAAGGCTATTAATTATGTTTCTGTTTTCTCGACGCTTCATACTCTGTTGGAAGCGTGTGGTTAAATAACCTTTGTTCTGCTCCACTTTATATAAATTACTAACTTGCAACTTGAGACATTCTATTGAAAATGAAAACTTTGGAGGTAAGTAATTTAATGCTTTACAAACACTGTAACATACTAGTGCGAACACATTATTTTATATTTTAGACAGATATATTTTATAGTGAAAATATTTTGTATAACACTAATAATAAATTAAGCATACATTAATTTTATGATATATGAGAAATACTCGTATATCACGAAATTCGGACATCTCATCGTCCCGTTTTTATTTTCTTGACTCTATGATAAACATACAGTCATAGGCAGTGTAGGATAAAGTAACCACAATTTTCATTACTATAGTTTTTATTTTGATGTTTGACATTTTTATTTTTTGCGTGGGTAGTGCCTGCTTTATTTGTTAGTTTCTTTCGAAGATAAATTTAATTGATTGTCAACCACTCCATAGAAACAGCGCATTACGATTTTTATGTTAATTACTTTCCCGGCTGTTATATATTACAGAGGGAAAGTATGGCGATCGGTCAAAAAATGATCCCTCTTCATATTTTTACATTTTTCGCCATACATTTTACCTTGAAATGTCGAGAAATGAAAAAATGTTCGGGGCAAATTTCTGCATGTACAGATGTTAGTGTGTATGTGTGCGTGCTTAAGATAATTTTATAATATAAGGATATAAATTACATTTATTAAAGTGTTTATTCGGTGTAGTAAAAACGAAAAAACATTCGGAAGAGAATGATTGTGATTACAACACGCTAAAGAACGGCTCCTGTTTAAAAAACGTTGTTTTTTTACAATTTTTGTTTTTAATTCTTTTGCCTTTGTTATTTATTTATTATATGCCCTTGTTTATTCTAATTTTAAAAGATTGTTATACACATAATATTTAAATTATCAAAAATGTCTAACTGAAGACAGGGGCCATTGTAAAGCTGGAAATGCATTTCGAATTGGTAATAGTGGGCATGTATGTAGGTGTATGTGATTAATTAGTAAACTCTTTTTGTCAAGTGAGTCAGTATGACAAACCCTAATTACGAGGGTAGTCCCAGAAGTACCCGACCTAACAAAGAAGACACAAAAAATTTGGTAAAACATATCTTTATTTTTTGACATAGTCTCCTTTTAGCTCGATACACTTTTTCCAGCAATGTACAATAGCTTAGATCCCCTGTTTATAGTGAGAACTGTCGAGCTTCTGAAAATAGCCATCAATCGCAGACTCCACCTCTTCATTGTTGGCAAATCTTTTATCACCAAGCCATTATTTTAAGTTTAAAAAGAGAAAATAATCCAAGGGGGCTAAATCTAGCGAATAGGGTGAGGAAGCAATTTGAACCTTAATTCATTGTTTTTGGCCATCGCAATAACGGATGTGTGAACTGATGCGTTGTCTTGATGAAACAACACTTTCTTTTTCGCCAAATGTGGCCGTTTTTTCTTGATTTCATCACTCAAGCGCTGCAATAAGTTCGCATAATACTTGCCGTTGATTGTTTTTCCTGGGCGCATCCCAAAAAACTGACGCCATGACCTTGCCAGCTGATGAAACTGTTTTCGCCTTCTTTGGAGCTGATTCTACCCTTTCAGTCCATTGTTTCGACTGTTCTTTCGTCTCAGGTGTGAAGTGATGAACCATCATTCATCCATGGTTATGAATCGACGCAAAAACTCGGCTTTGTTGCTGCGAAACATTGTCAAAGACTCGATTGAAACATCCTCACGATGCTGTTTTTGTCCCATTGTGAGCAAACGCGGCACCCATTATACGCACAGCTTTCTCATGTCCAAATTTTCAGTTAAAATGCGATGTACAGCACTTTTTGAAATGCCTACCATGTCTGCCAGCTCTCGCACTTTGTGTTGACTGACATCCAATACCATTTTGTGGAATTTTTCCACCATTTCTGGCATGACTTGGTCACCTCACTTGGTCGACCACTACGATGTTCGTCTTGGCATCTCGTACGGCCTCGTTTAAACTCTGCCACTCAATATTTTGTTGTTGTAAACGAGGGAGCAGACTCCCCCAGAGTAGAACTTTGCTCAGCTTTAATATTGTTTGGACTGAAACCTTTTAAATGAAAGTATTGTATCACATAACGATGACAAATTTTTTCCATGTTTACAAATTCGCTGAGATTGTTCGCTATTTATGGCTGCCAAAAAATACTATACAACGTAACGTCTTCAAACTTCAAACTTAAGCTTTATAAGGTTGATACTTTCGAACACAGTCTTTTTTTTCAAACAAGTACCGCCATCTATGTCAGGTCGGGTACTTCTGGGACGACCCTCGTATGTATGTACACAAAAATTTGTAATAATAATAAGAGCAAGAAGCTATAGTGGTATAAAAATATATGTGAAGCGTGCATAGAAGGAAAGGCTGACAGACTTCCATTTATGAAAAAGACTACGACAATCTGAGTGATTAGGAGAGCTGTTGTATTCGTGGACCTGTCACTCCGTGCAATGTAAATAATGCAAAATATTTCCAAAGTATAATTGATGATTACTCGCACTTTATAAAAGTATACCTGCAGAAAAGTAAAAGTGAAGCAGTGTAGAATCTAATAAACTATATCAAACTATTCAAAGCGCAATTCAATCTGAATGTTAGCAGGATTAGGTGTGACAATAGAGGAGAATTCATCTCAAACGAACTAAAAACCTTTTGTTCAATCAGAAGTATAGAATTGGCGTATGCACCTCAACAGAATAGTGTGACAGATATTGAACAGAACATTAGTTGACAAAGCAAGAATATGCTCACTGACAGTAAGCTACCAAAGACTCTTTGGGGAGAAGTAATTAGATGTGCTGCTTACCAGATAAACGGATTTCTCACTAGTGCTCTTCGTTGTACTCTACTCTGTAATAGATGATACGAATCAGTTGATTTGACAAAATTAAGAGTTTTTGGATGTCGAGCCTGAGTACACGTATTACCGAAGGGAAATATACTAGAAAAAGAGAAGCCGAAATCAGAATGATAGGATACTGTAATAATAGATTTAAATTTTGGAATCAGAAAGAAAACAACATTATCAGTGCTTATGATGTTATATTCGATGAAAGGGCAAGAGACAAAGGAATGACATAAAAATAAGACAATGAACTCACAGAGCAAGCGATTTTACTCGTTATTAGCATTCAAAATTTTTTATGAAACTCATTCCTACACTCAAAATTAAGAAATTTTATAATAATTGAAAATATTTTAAAAAGTTTTAGTAATAAAATATCATAACAGATGGCGTTAAACACGCAGTTTCAAAGATTGCCGGAAAAGTTAAGCAACTCGCTGCTGGATTTTTTTTTAAATTGTCAGCAAAATAGAAATCATTCAGTCTAAATATTTTTTCTACTTATAAACTTTATTCAACATGAAAATGTATATCACGAGACATTCTATGACATGAAATGATGCATCAGTGTTATATTTTAGTGAGAAGAATAACAATGTTAATTATCAAGCAGTCAATGACATTATTTACAACTAATTTTGGTTCAATATTAATTGAGTATTTCATTTATTATGTTGTCAGTCATAATAAAAATATAGTTTCTACCGGTAACTGCACTCAATTAAAAATTATTAAATATTCTATGCTTTCTTTTTTTCTTTTTATTTTACTACTGCTTTCAGCATAAGTCTCTTTGCTAAATTAAAATATCAATAAATTTTCACCTGCGATTGTTTCGTTCTTCTAATTAGAAAGAAATTCTTCGTATCAATCCACTGTATTTACTTTTAATTCAATTCTAATTTGTAAGGAATTAATATCGAACAGTACAGAAAATTAAACAGTTTTTTAATGATAATTAGATATTAATTAAATCAAAAAACTGTATGGTTTTTTTATAGCTCCCATGCGGAAACTAGAATCAGAAAAAACCACGTAAAACCACGTGGCACTTTAGGTGTAACTTAACACATACATACCATTTAAATTGATTTCAGCTGTAAATCGTTTCGAAATTCTTTATTTATTTAGAAAATATTAATTGTTAAAACTAAGTTTGGTCTAGTGGTGTGCGGTAACGCGAAACGTTGGCGATCTGCCTACGGAGAAGCGCCTTTCGAGAGACTTTTTATGGGAAACTGGCCCCTCTTTAGGTGTTACTAACGTGGAGAAAATCAGGAAAACTCCAAGAAGTGGTTGGCCCGTTGCCAAGACGCCAACCTATGACCAACTATCACTATTCGGTGGTGTTATCCACTCGGTCACTAGTAGGCACTTAAAACTAAGCTTCCTAATTTGTTCCATTTTTGGCTCTTCTCGCTTTGTAATCACTATGATATCCGTTTTTTTCATATACATCATATGTACGGCCACACTTCCAATGAAGAAAGAAGAATGATAAACGAAGAGAGCTGATTTAATTTGTTCTCGGATCTCCCAGAATGGTAAACCAATATTTTAACTGCATTGACCGTTCAGAAAGCGATTAAAATATCGATGTAAACAACAACATCCTTTTTTTATATAATATCATTTATATATTGTTCATAAGTAATGTAATACTATAGATAAGCAATATGATTTATTTAAAACAGTTTAATTTAAGGAGTAAGGCCAGAAATAAAGTCTTGTTCGGTTATTATGAAGTTGATATATAATTGTTTACTAACTCACAATAATAAAAATATCTCCACATTTTTGTATAGTTTACGAGTAATGTTTGTCACGAACAATAAAACTTGATGTGAACAATTTTGCATGAGATTCTTACAGCTTTGTTCAAATGCGTGTATCACAAAATAAGCTTATCTTCCTGGTTTAGCTTCAGGACTTTACTTCAATGCTACTTTTTGGTTTTAACGTTATATTTAATAGGTATTTGGTTTTAACGGTATATTTAATATAATATACCGGTTTTTAGTAATTGTCTACACACTGCAAATATGTAACTGCAAATATGTAAGTATGTATCAATATTATTCCTAATCTTCTCGTGAAATATAATCTTAAATGAATGAAATAACATATTGCAAAGTGAATAAGTAACAACTTAAAATACATTGTATGCACTGCAGAATACAAAGAATCACTTACTTCCTATTACTTTATGAAGTACAATATTTGTAATAAACTTACATGATTGTCATATAACAACATCGATACCATTAAATTAAACTGCGTAAATTTTTATAAAGTAGTATTCAACGGTTGTGAGAAAGAGTTGTTCAAAGGATTTTCTGTACTAAGTACTGAGACACAGGTATTTTTTTTATTTGCATTTTTAAGTTCGAGTAGCGTCGAGAAAATAGAATAAAGCATTTTAACCAGCTGAAACATAAAGGGAAAATAAAGCAATTCATAGGAAATAGTAGTAATAAATAGTAAATAAATATCTTATTAAAAATGTTTGTAATAGAAGTTAAATTTTAATTTTAAACGTTAATGCCGCAGTATAATTTACTCTAAATTATTATATATCTCTGAAAGTATACGTTTATAAAGGAAATATATATATATATATATATATATCAAGGAAATATTTTTTTCAAACCTTAATTACAAAATTCTTTTTTACGAAAAAGAAACCTGCAACAGAAACTCCAATGGGCATTTTACCAAATCGTTTCATAAAATTCAAAATCTGGAAATATTTTAAAATATATTTAGAAAATATAAAATATTCATTATTGAAAAGCATAATAACGAACCTTGAATTTGAATTCCAATTGAAGATTAGCAGAAGAAATCTTGACAATTCCAATGAAATCGCTGTATAACTGTATACAAGTATAAAAAAAATATACAATAATATAATAAAATATGATGTAATACCGACAAAATTACACGCCAAAAATTTATATTTAGAATATAACTAGTATTGTATAATCTCATACTTTCTGATAACATTATCATTAAAATTTCTGACTCGAGGTGCAAACAATTCAGACATACAAAACGGAATAAAATAAAGCATTTTTATAAACTTCCACAAACCAAAAAAAAGACTGCATCAAATTTAACGCTTAAACTAATTGCATTGTAATGTATTACTTTTACTTTTTCGCTGATATATATAACAGCGGAAAAGTAGACGATCGATCAATAATGACACATCAATGTTTTTACATTTTTAAACATGGAATCTTCAAACGTCAAGAATTGCAAACAAAATTGAAGTTTTTTCTATATGGGTGGATTTTAGTGTAAAGGGGAGCACGATTTCGTTCACTCTGTTTGAAGCTTAATAACGTCTGTGCTTTTTGTCGGAAATTTATGAAATTTTGCAGGGAGGTTTGGTTATTAGAGTTATTCATGCTGTTATATTTTGGTGGTTAAAACTAGAGGGAGTGAGAAGAAAAAGGGGATCGTGTATCGTATATCCAGTAAGGTCAGACTCAATGACGATTTTACTCTTTATTAGCATTTACAATTTAAAAAAAAAAAACACTTCCTACCCTCAAACATAAGTTTTATGCTATTTTATAATAGTTAAAAATATAAAAAGTTTTTAATAAAATATAAGAGATGGTACCACACACGTAGTTTTAAATGTTGCCAGGAAAGTTACGCGACTCGTAGCTGGATTTTTTTTTTTTTTTTTNAACATATTAATCTGTATCTTTCAAGATTCTTAGAGATAAAAAGAATTTAGAAATTTTTCGTTTCTATATAATTAAAATTTGGTTTATTTATTTTTTACTAATATATAATTTATACTTAAAACTATTCAAAATTTTCCTATAAAGTTTATTTCCTATGACTTTTTTTTCTATATTTATTACTTTAAAATAGTTTTGGATTTTATGTTGAAATGAAATAGTCTATTCTTGAAGTCATACTGTGCTAACATGTCAAACAATATATAATATTAGTTTGGCAAGTTTTTCTGTTTTAATTACAGTATTTACTGTCAGTCTTCAGGTAAAGGAGAAAGATATATTAATTATTTTAAGTACGTTATTCTTTACAAGTAATATGATATTCTCAGAAACTTTACCATTGATGGAATTTTCGAAATTAGAAAAGAAACACCAATAGATCCTGTTAAGAAGACAATGGATATAATGATTCCTTCTATTTTTAACATTAGGTCTAATTCCATAAATAATAACGAATAAACTATAATGCCAGTGAAATTAGTAAAAAATATATAAACACAAGGCATGAAATTGCTAAAATATTCGTTGAATTGTTGCATAAATTCCCATATTTCTGTATGTTTGTCAATTATCACATTTATTCTTTCTTTTAAATTTGGAAATTCTTTGCTACTTTTATCTATTTCGTCTTGTATATTAATTAAGCGGTAAGTTAAAATATACCATACTGCTAAACCAATCGTTATAGCGAATACCATCTGTCCCACACAGTACAAAAAGTAAATTCTAATAGAAATTACACAAAACAATGAACCCAACTGCGAATTTGTTTGGCTGTGTATAGCAGGATACAACAAAAAATCTGAAGCTATGCAAATTATTACCACGAAAAGTGCAAAAGTACAGAAGCTTCCAAGCATCAACCATTCCAAACGTTTCCATTTTTCCTCTTCTTCTGGAAATGCGTTCACATTGCTTTTCAATGATAGTTGCGATCTTCTCACAAAACTAAACTGTGTACTAATATAAAGGGAAAAAAACAAAACCAAAAATTCGAACATGTAATTGTAATTAAGTATCTTTCTCCAACCAGCACATAAAATTTCTTCATTAAACAAATCTAAGAATGTTCTCAATGTCGAACTCCACAGAAAGATCTCCACACAGAATTCGTAACACGAATATAATTTTTCGTGACGGAAAAAATTGTTTTTTCTGTTGTAACAATCGCATAATTTTAGTGGTTGCATGCCGAATATTCTTCCAACAGAGAACAACGGATGCAAATAGCACATAGGGTGAAGAGGTGAAGTTTCCTTCATTATTAATGTATGTTGTAACGAATATATTATTGACCTGCAATTTGAAAAAAAATACTAGATTAATATATTCCTACTGTCCACTGTCCTTCCTTAATCTCAAGAGCGGAGTTAAATAGTTAAAGCTCGAATATAAATGTTGAAAGATGAGGAGCTAGAAGCCGGATTAACCGTGTAGGAACCTCTGATATATACCAGAAGTCACATTAATTCAATTCAAATATTTTTCCCTGAAAGGAGTTAGATAGCAATACACTCGTGCCGCTTATCTAACAGGAAAAGTATGATGTACAGGAACGAGATACCGCTAATTTCAGATGGAGAATATATATTTATATTTTGTTTTTGAATAAACTAAAACGATGCGAACTGGAACTTAGCGAAGCAGTTTTTGAGGAAAAATTAGAGGAAAACATTTATAAATATGATTCAATTTATCTAGAAAACATTATTAAATTATTAAAATGATGATTTATATATAATATCTGTAATACGACTGACATAGTTGTATTTGCTTTCGGGATTTTCCTATGTTAATAATAAAAATAATGAATTTTATCAATTTGCTTATGTAATGTCAAATGTTTAAATAGTAACCAATATATTAATATATTTTCATTTTAATAAAATATTGCTGGAATTAAATGTGAAATTATGAGTTTATTCAGCAGATTTATACAGGAAAATTATGATTTATTGAAGAATTTAATTGAAATTTTCAGTCATGGTAAATCTAATTTATCGTAAACCATTGGAGTATTTGCTGTTCTGTTGAATTTATTAACTTACTTTTAATAAATGGAATGATTTTATTTACTCCATTGTAATAATATAGTTTATTTCAATATTTATTTTGCATCTTTCAATTTTGTTTTAAGAGTAATTCGTTTAGTCCAGAGGTTTATTATATTCAGATAATATAATACAACTTTGAGAATCGATAAATTTTAATTCAGATTTTATTTATTTTCAATTATATAAATTTAAGTCATTCCGTTTACATAATTTATTTTGAAAATAAATTGTAAAAAAAATGTTATAAAAGCTCATCTGAAATTTGTTACAAAATTTTCGTATCAACGTCAACTATGTCTGCGAATGAAATGTGAAATGCTGTATTATACATGAAATACAGATGTTAGCTGGCGCTGAGACAGCCTAATATAATTACATGAAATAGTTCATATTGTGCTCTTTCTATATATTTAGGCTCTCTGTATCTAGATTTTTCGATGTCATTCTACTTTTATATATTGTGAATTTAAACGATTTTTGTTTTATTTATCGATTTTGATCGCTTTAAATCGTTATTAAGTATTAGTTATTGCTATTGTATTTTAAGTTTACATAATTTAAATGTATAACCCTTCAGTTCCTGTGAATACTAAATATGCAGTTTTATATTACAGTTACACGGTTATTCCTAAATCTCTTGCCTTGCAAATTACGACATTAAACATTGTGTATAGGCAATTGTTTAAGGCAATTCAGTATAGAACCAGTTTTACAAATGATCAAATGGTAGCAATAAACTGAGGATTGATTATAATTCCCTTAAGAAATATGTTTTATGAGATTGTTATGATAAATATTTCTGTACAGTTTTTAAACTCGTTGAAATTATAATCATTAGTTATTTTACCATTATCTATTTAATTTTCTCTTTATTACCATATTTTTTTCCCTAAATTTAAATTAGTTTTCAGGGGAGATAAATTATTAGAATACAGACATGATTGATTTTGTAAATTAACTAAAATGCTTTAAACATTGAAAAAAGACTTGATTATTTCCAATATAAAAACTTATCGAGTTTAGCGGACTCTCTTAAATTTTTATATTATTAATTATTTTAATTTATACAACAGAAATTCAGTATTTGTGTAAGGAATACTGAATTTTTGAAGATCCTTACACAGAAGATCTCCAAAAAAGAAAATTTATTTTTCTTTTCCTCAAAATATCCCAAAATAATGTATGATTTATTGTCATAATGAAAGTTTACAATGTAAACAAAAAGTTTTATAGATTTTTCCTATTTTTTGGACGTGTTAAATACCGTACATACTGTTTATATACATAAATATCTTGATGTGCAATGTTAGACCATGTTTTTGAATGTTACTTTTTCACAATAAACACACATATTGAAAATCGAAGTGTATATTATTATAGCATTATACCAATGAAAACAAGATTGCGAACACATGTTTAGAATATAGGCATATTCATTCAGTGGAAAGATAAAAAAAAACACACACACACACCTTTTCAACATGATTGTGTGAACACTTGACAAGTTTAACAAGAGCAAATAGAAAATACTGTAAATATGGAAAGATCGGTAACATAATACTTGGTTTTCCCA
The DNA here is from genome assembly GCF_000671375.1 of Centruroides sculpturatus. Taxonomy (NCBI): domain Eukaryota; kingdom Metazoa; phylum Arthropoda; class Arachnida; order Scorpiones; family Buthidae; genus Centruroides; species Centruroides sculpturatus. Next base: position 772,134 of record NW_019384527.1, read on the forward strand.
TCTTTGTTAGCAATAATTCACAACAACTCATGATTAAACGTTTGAAGTAATTTCCAAATCAGTCTTTGTTATTATTTATCAATTAAGTATAAATACAGTAGAACCTCCATTATCCGGACCTCCATTATCCGGATTTTCGATTATCCGGATTGTCCAAAATAAACAAAAATTTTACGAATTTGCTGATTTGCACTTGGCGAATTACGACACTGTTTATGTACATGATGGAATGCATAACTTTTTTTGTTTCAACAACGTCTCACCCAGCACAGTGGTCGTAAACTCTTAAATATATTTTACGTCGTAATAAAAATATAACTTGACAAACGTATTTATAAATAATTTATATTCAAATTAAATCATTTCTATGACCAAGGGCGGCGTAAGGCATGGACGACGTGGGCCACCGCCTATGCCTCGCGGTCCGAAGGGCCTCGCGTTTCGAAGGTTTATGCATTACTTAAAAGCCGCGAACGCGACGAAAATATTTTACTCGTCATAAAATGATAGTTTGTCAAATTTTTATTCATAAAAATGCAGTTTCAACTGCTTTTTATTTTATAAAATCCTTATTCTTGAGCCGCCAGAGGGCCTTTTAAACAATAGGTAGTCTGTTAGCGTTGGTCAGTAGTAGTACAAATTCAATACGAACGTTTGTTTCTTGAAAATCTGATCACGATTTAAATACAGTATTTACTTTTAATATTACCGATATGTCATCGAAAAGAAAACGTATTGTATTATCATTAAAAGACAAATTAAAGTATTTTTTCGATTATCCGGATTTTTCCTTATCCGGACTACCTTCATCCCCAATTAGTCCGGATAATAGAGGTTCTACTGTAGTTGTAAACCTTTTATACATGTAAATACTAATTTTTAGAATATTTTATATACTGTATTAATTAATTAACTCCATTAACTAAGATCATCATTTATACTTTTAGAACCGTCAAAATCGATACAATTATTCTTTATGAATCGATATGATTCATATGAATAAACGAAATAAAAACTAACCTTTTAACCTTTGGTTATCATTTCTGAAAACAATACTGTGATACATACAGTAACAATATACAGTATTTACTAGAAGAATAAGTTACAATCTAAATGACTTATTTAATGAAAAAAATAGTAAAATATCGACCCAGTGCTCAGGTTATTGATATCAATTATACAGTACAGATAACGTTGGTATAACGCGATGGATAGACTCCACGAAAATGTTCACGTTATAAAAATCGTCTTATACGAAACTCGACATTACGTATAAAAAAAGGGAAAAATCGTTTTGGAACGAAAACAAACTATATTATAGAAATAGAAGAATAAATATAGAATAAACTGATTTATTATTATTAATTATTTTATGACTCTCAAACACAAAACCGTGATACTGTTTAATCACTTGGCGTTTTCTCATCTTTATTCAGTTGATACGAGTATTACTACACGTTTCGGGCACTCATCATGCAACTAAACATTAAAGAAAAGGAGTATATATAAATTTTTAACAAGACATCATCATACAGAAATGCTATTTTACAAAAATATATATCTAAATGTATAAATTTATTCGCGAGAAGTACCATTAGATTCTTTACAAACTTGAAAAGGTGTACACATGTATAAGAGTAATGCAGTTTCTTACATCTGCCTAGATAAATTTTACACACTTTTTTTTACAAATTTATAATGCAACACTATATTTCTTATATTTATTGTGCAACACTATATTTCTTATATTTATTGTGCAACACTATATTTCTTATATTTCTTAACAATGAAATCAAAAGTAGGCTTCACCAACACGACATTTACGTACATCTGTTTTAGAAACAAAAGTACTGTCCAGTGCAAAATGGTTTTCCTCATCGTGACGTGAATCACGTCACGTAAGTGACGTCATTTGACCTGTCAATCATTTCTACCTGTGCTCCCATTGGTTTAAAATGGACTGCGCCGTTGTATGATTTATTGGGGGGTGATAGGGATGATTCAAGAGGGATTATGTTGAGCACTAAGCTTAAAAATCGTAATCACAACTTTTTTTTAATATAATCGCGTTTTTTTTATGTAATAAAAATCTGGCACTATTGCCATTAGAAAATACGATTATATCGTTTATTTATATAATTTTTCTTTTTTCTGACGTTTCTTATGTTTATATTACTTGTATTTTGTTGTTTATATTACTGTAATTTGTCCAAAAATGAATGAAAAAAACATATCTAGATTCACTTCCTTTTAAATTATTCCAAAAGCGGGATTCACTGCCTTGCACCGATGCCAGGCACTGAAACTCGCTTCTCTTCAATTCCTTTGTAATTGGAGAGAAGTGGGGATGGAAGTCAAGGTCACAATAGTAAATGTTTATTATCTTTACAGAAG
>NW_019384527.1:774630-776775 GCF_000671375.1 Centruroides sculpturatus
TTTCTCTCCAATTACAAAGGAAGCCGATGCCAGGCAGTGAAACCTGAGAGATTTTGAACGGAAGTGAAACTAGATATGTTTTTCTTTTGCATTTTTGGATCAAATTACAATAATATAAACATAAGAAACGTTAGAAAGGAGAAAAATTACATAAATAAACGATATAATCGTATTTTCTGATGACTGTAATGCCAGATTTTTATTAAAACAACGTGATTATATTAAAAAAGCTGCGATTACGATTTTTAAGCTTAGTGCTTAACATAATCCCTCTTGAATCATTCCTATCACCCCCCAATAAATCATAAAACGGCGCAGTCCATTTTAAACCAATGGGAGCACAGGTAGAAATGATTGACAGGTGAAATGACGTCACTTACGTGACGTGACGTCACGTCACGATGAGGAAAACCATTTTGCACTCGACAGTACATAAGTACTGTACATAAACAGTATACGAATATTAAAAAGGACATTTTACCTGAGGAGTAAGTTTTAAATTATTATAAACAATTCCAAAATTGGATGTTGCCTGTGCATAGACGTGATATATTTTGTTTTTTACATTTACAAATAAAAAAAACACCAACTAGTATATTAAAATTATTTTATAAGACATTTAACCAATTTTCATTTATTTTTAAACTCAAGTTTTTATTAATACAATTGTTGGCTTTTAAAATTTCGAAACTTTCTTTAAATTTCCTGCTACATGCGTTTCTTTCTTTATGTAAAATTTCAACATTAGACTTATCAATATTACAATTATTCAATAAACAGTGATCGTGGAAAACGAAATTTAATCTGTTGTATTTTAAATCTGCAACGTGTCTTTTCAATCTTATATTTAATCAACCTATATAAATACAGTGGTGTCTCGTATAACGTAATCCTCGAATAACGGACGCTGCGAACAACGGACTTTCTGTTTGGCTGTTACGTGACTCGAGCAACGAACTGGCTGCGAACAACGGACTTTCCGTTCGGCAGTGACGTGAGGCGAACAACATTTCTGCGAACAAGTGCGAATGATGTTTCCACTTTCGCCGTTGCCAATGACATTCTACTATTTTTATAATATATTACTATTATTAGAATATATTATTAGTATATCTTTACCCAAGTACTAATTATTCTGTTTGGATATCCATTTAGCGTAATTTTTTTTTTCTAATTCATTTGTATATTTGTTCATATTACTAGTTAACTATATACGAACGTCTAACGCAAACAGAAAGTCATGTTATTTTAATTCAAAAATTTTCCCCCAGAAGATGTTAGATAGATGATCGTCACAACTGTATTGTTAAAAGAAAAATTTAATGTACAGGGCTTCAAGCCACTACTAATTTGAGGCGAAGAGTATATATTTTAAGTAAAATTAATAAAAAAAATTGTAGCTCAACATTGTGACCACGACGCAATAAATATTGGCTCGTTCAAAGCTAAAATCTTATCAAATTTTAAAATAAGCTTAATTATCTGTTAACATGTGTGTAGCCAAATATTAATTTATCTACCTGTGATTTTGATTTTGTAATATCAAATCCAAAACCAGAACTAGGCCATTAAATTTCGGTTTCTAATTTCTCAATGCATCATACTCAGCTTGAAAGCGTATATGATAACACAGGTTTACTCTGCTTCGTTCTACATCCACCCTACATAGTGAAACATTGTATCAATAATGCAAAATTTGAAGGTAAGTAATTTAATGCTTCTGAATCACTCTAATATACTAACGTAAAATATTGAAGATATATTTATTTTATAGTCAAAATATTTTTATACTCCTAATACTAAAAAGAATTACATTAATTCAATAATATATAGAAAATTTTAACTCTCGTGAAATCTAGACACCTCAGCGTTGCTCTGAATTTATTCTCTTGACACTTTATGTTAAACATACGATTGTAGACAGCGTGGGCTAAAATAAACATAAACGATAATTTCACAATTTTTTAAATGAAAAAAACTAACTTAGCTTTAAATAAATCGATTTATATCAGTATTTGTGTATTAGAATTAAGCAAATTACATATATATAGACTATATATATCAAACATTTTATAAAATACTAGCTGTACCCGGCCACGCGTTGCAGTGGCTCAAAATGTATCTATTATAAATGTATAACACTCC
>NW_019384527.1:778617-819465 GCF_000671375.1 Centruroides sculpturatus
ACAGTGGCGGCCTTAGGGGGTGGCGAGCAGGGCAATCGCCCGGGGCCTCGCGCAACAACCAAGTAGAAAAAAGTTGATATTTAAAACTTTTTATTTTATCCTTGGCTATTAGTTATAACAATAAAATAAATTTTATTTATAGTACAGTATATATTAATATTAATAAGTGCCTACTATTTCAATTCACATACTTTGCACAAAGGACAAGGGCCTCGCAAAGATCTGCCGCCCAGAGCCTCGCAATGGATAAGGCCGCCGCTGCTCCGAAATTACTCATTCGATTTCAAAAATTCTGTCACCAATATTTAGAATGGAACTTCAGGGTGGACATAGGCCGTATATTATTCCGTTAAACATTCATATAAATTAAAAGATATTATCTAGGATTAAGGCTTTTAGGTCCAAAAGATGGCGCTAACTCCGCGAGTACGACGACCTAAGTTTGCTTTCCTGTGAGGAGGAACTAAAGCAGATCATCTTCTATCTATCTATATAAATGAAAATGTAATGTTCGTTTGTTCCTGCCGATTCCTTTGAAATTTTGACACTACGTTGCATTAGAATACACACATGTTTTTATATATTATACATGTCGAAATCCCCCATCACTGGGGGAGATGGACAGGATTAAGGCTTATCGTGAATCACTCTGCTTCTATTTACACTATTTTAGATGCAGTTTTTTTTTATTGAGTTTTAATAGGGTACGTCAAGAGAATGTACACTAAGAAGGGATTTTTCGAAAAATTCCCCCCCCACGAAGAAGTGTTATACATTTATAATAGATACATTTTGAGCCACAACAACGCCTGGTGGGATCTGCTAGTTTTTTATACACAGATACCGATTCACTAACGCTTCAAATTTACACAAATAATGTTTATGATGACTTTAAATCATTTCCTGATATTTCTGATTTTAGAAACTATCCAAAACTTAAGGATGTTTTATTCAATACAGAACATTTAAGGCATCAACAATATGGAACTAAAAGTAAAAATCATGTCGTGACAACATACCTTCAGAACAAAATATCTCTTTCCTCATTTTACGATAAAAACTTTATTTTAGATAATGGGGTAGCTATCATATCATTTCCTGATTACACCTTTCACTTTTAATTCTTACAGATTCTTTCATATTATCGTCCTTTCAATACGGATATTTAGTAATATACAGGAGGGAAAAAGTTCTGAAACTTACTTAATACATGGTATTTACAATAAAACATATCCTTGCCTAAACAGGCAGGTAATAAAACAGCACAATTAAAATTATTGCAAAATAAAATATACGGATGTACAGTACAGTACATTAAACAGATTGTGCTCATCATTATCACAACACACATTTCTTGTTGCCTTATCACTTACTACAATTTTTTCTAATAAGTGATGAGATAACAATAGCATTGTGCGATAAAAATTTTATAAAATATATTAATTGTAATAAATAAATACGTTTAGAAATTCTGGTAAAAAATATGTTATTCAATATAGTATTTTGTAACCAATATTTAACTTCTATTAAAATGTGTGGTATATTTTATTAACGATTATAAGTAAAAAACTAACTTAACTCGCCAGTTCATTTCTGAATTCTCAAATAGTTTAAACTGTGAATAAATATGGAAAAATTATATACAGTATTACTACTTCATTCATCAAAAAACATATTAGACAAACAAAATGAGATTTAATTTCATATCCTCAAGTATTCGACGAAGAATTCATAAATAGTTTTTTTAAAATATCTCGATTGGAATAAGATAGACGAATTTCAAATCCTCACAGATAAATTTGTTAAAAACTTTATATGCAAATTAGATATGAGAATAGTTTTAAAATACCAACGATTTAATAACGACATTCTACGCAAGTTAAAGCATTATCTACATTAAAACTTACTTTTTCCGTTATTAAACGTAAATTTCATTAATGATTTCCAAAATTATCCTTCTTGGTGTGATGTTTTAAAATATCAAAAAGTAAATCGAAAATATATTACGTACTGATAATTCACATAGTTTATTACTCAGTATTCTTGATGATATCTGTTAACATATTCTTGATAATATAATAGAAAAATTATTATAAATAATTATAAATAAATTCAAAGAAGAAAATTAAAAGTATGTGTTCTTATAAAATGTAAAATTACTTTGGGGTATATTTTATTTATAATATTGCGTAAGTTTATCGAATTACTACTATTACTTGTTTAGTGCAGTAAACAACATTCAATTATCTAAATACCTGTACTACTTTTATTCTAGATGTCCTGGCAATCAGATGATTTGAACATGAAAGAAAGATTGTCACACCTTATGACATCTAGACAAATGACTGACGTCACTTTAATTATTGGCCAAGAAAAAGAATATTTTCCGACTCGCTCTTTGCTTCTCTCTATACACAGTGAGGTGTTTCATGCAATGTTCTATGGTCCATTGGCGGAGAAGAGAAAAAATGTTACCTTGCCTGATGATGATGCTAAAGCATTTCGTGTTTTCATAAAGTAAGTTATACTAAACTTTTACGAAGTATTTTTAATAGTTATAGAAATACCTTTCCATTATTACAAAGTAAGCTATCAAATTATTATTATCATTATCCATATTAAAATTAACGTTTCTTAGATTCTTTTTTATTGTTTATTTAATACTTTTTCTCAAAGTTTTTTTTTTGAAATTTAAAATTCATAAAACATTTTCATTATTGTCATTACTTCTTGGCTGTATTTTAGCTGTTTTATGATTGTAAGTAACAATTTGGTCTTGCGTCATCGGCAGTTTTTTGGTTTGAACGTTAACTGTCTTTGGAACGTGTCACTTGCAATAGTTTCTATAATATTTTAATTTTATTTGGTCTAATTATTAAAATTAAGTGGTGTTATTGGTTTTAATATGGCTGAACCAAATGATGATATTATTGAAAAATTCTTAGAAAAATCTTTTCAAACGATGTATGACATAAAAGGGTATATGAAAGGTAACCCTAATGGAAAGCTCGCAACAGGGGAACATATAAGATTCATTACTGAAAACGTCACGAAAATTATCCAATTAGCTGAGACAACAATGAAGGAGAACCTTAAGCAGGTCAAACAAATAGAAAAATCTTTCTCATCAATCTCTAGAGAGGAATTAACAGAAATTATCGACGAAAGTAATGAAAAGTCAATGACAATAATAAGAGAGATTAAAGACGAAGTTAACGAACTTAAAATTCGGGTTAATAATTCGGAAATAGAGAAAAAGAAGTCCGAACTGGAAGAATTAATTAAATTTAATACAGACAAAACGATGGGGGAGATAAGTAATGTTAAAAGAGAAACGACAGCTTTAAATGAGGCCCTCTCCAAAGGAACAAATGAAAAACAATCTCCTACTAGCTACAGTGAAGTGTTGAAAATGGGAATGAAACAAAAAGAGTTAAAAATTCAGACCCCTGTTCCCCAATACACAGTTATTATTCAAAGTAAAAATAAAGAAGATAATCCAGACACAATTAAAGAGACTTTAACTAAGAAAATAGATCCGGCTAAATTGGCAATAGGGGTAAAACGAATTAGAAAATTAAACAGAGGAGGGCTTGCGGTTGACACCTGTTCCACAGCGGATATGGAAATATTAGCAGAACATTTACAGAAAACAAAACACTTAGAAATTAAAAGAGGAAGTAGAAGTAGAGTATTAGTTAAAATAGTGTCTGTTTGAAAACATATCAGAAAAGAAGATCTAATTAAAAAGATTTACGACCAAAATCTCTGCTTCTCAGAAAACATGGCACAAGAGTCAGTGGAGGACCAAATGAGTATTAAATTTTCATTTCCACAGAACAATAAAGAATTCAATACATGGGTCTTAGAGGTAACTACAGTAATACGAGAAATTTTAATAACAAGATAAAATTAGTATTGAATGGACAAGATGCCCAGTGTATGATTTTGTGTTAGTTAAAAGATGCTTTAAATGTTTAGATTTTGCACATTTAGCACAAAATTGCACAGTTGAAAAAACTATTTGTAGTCAATGCGGAGGTACACATCTTTTTAAAGACTGCAATAAGAAGAAGGAATTAGCATCATGTATTAATTGCAAAAGGAGATCCATCACAATACAATGGACAAGGAGTGTCCTTGTTTTAAAGCCGAACTTCAAAAGATGACAAGAAACGTTCACTAAGCAGTTTTACCAACGGACCTTTTGCCTAAGTCTGGCATATCGTTTTCAACATTTTTCACTGTTGAAGATCGGCAATTTGACTTTTCTGGTTTTCCATTGGCCACGAGTTGTGGCCAACGTCTGTAATCATTTTGTTCAGTGTTACAATTTGTATGCTGTATTTTAACTTTGGCGCGTTACTGTTTTTTACTATGTATTATTTGTTCTCTGTGTTTATTGGTTTTTATATTTTGTACTTTTGTTTAATAAAGACCGATGCAGGCGCCATGAGACCTTCCTACTTCATCCCCTTTCCTATCTTTCTTTCGCTTTTCCCCTTCGCCTCTTCTCTTTTACTTTCTATCTCCTACTTCACACCCGGGCAATACCCTTGAGTAGTCCCGGGTCTTCCTCCCCTGTCAGTAGGATGTACTAGGATGTAACTTACAATTCTAACATTTACAGCACAGAAAGATATCCTGATTATAAGTTAGATAACATTATATTAATTAGCATTAAATGAGAAATGCGATGCTTTCTTCACAAAAACCAAATTGAAAATATTGGTAATAAATACTTCATATTATTTAGACGTAAAGTATATTGAATTGATAGAATAAGGCAACTAGCACAAGAGCGGTCTGTTTCCAAGACGATCGAATGGAAACTCGATCCTATGCAGCTGTTAGATACGAAAAGAAAACCCGAAAAAATCCATACGGCAAGCCCGTTTATCAAAAGACTGGTAAATTTATTTTTTATGAATTTAAAAACCAGCATGCAAAACCTTTACCCGTTTATAATTAACAGTTGCTTCACGAATTCTTTCTTACTTTCCTATTCATCCTTCTTGGTGGAATTTTTCTGCTCTTTATTTCGCTGTTTAGCATTGTTTACCACAGTGCTAAACAGCGAAATAGGAAACAGCAAAAATATTTTCAGTATGTATCGTATCATCTGATCAGTTCAAACATCTTAACAAATTGTATTATATCGACAAACTAGTCTTGATGAATTTGTTTATTTCTTTTGGTTATAAAATGATTTTATTTTTAAAATATTACAGCTAAGCATAAAAAATATATCATGTACAGGTTACCCTCGTATAACACGGCACTTCTACAGCACGGGTTCACTCTAACACGGTTCGGGAATTGGGTAAAACCCTTCTACAACATGAAATATAATAAAGGGTGCGTTCTTTTATACTTCCGCGTAACTCCGCGCGAGCATTCTAATTGTTTTCGTGGCTACTTTTAATGCTTTTTCAACAATAATTCATTTAATGGTTAAATTTTACAATTGGGACCCCTCTTTTGCCTCTAAAAGCTCATTTTAGAATTATAGATTCCTCCACACGATATTATCGATAGTGCGGGCGCTGTCTTCTTTCTTTCACCGTCGTTCCTAAATGCCTACAAACAGCAGCGCACTTCCGTTGCAGAACGACCGCTATTAACGAACGCACCCAAAAACTGTTACCAGTTAATGATGCTCATGCTGAGATCATCATATAAAATGAATAATCCTCTGGTAAAATATTTACTTAAATAATAAATAAGTATTTTACCTATGAAAAAATGAATAATAAATCCGATTTAACAAAGGATTTAACAGCAAGTTTTTTAATTTTTGGAACCTAATCCCCCTTTTCTCACTAGTTCTTTGTTTCGTATAAAACGGATTCGCATAACGGCAATTTTTTGGAACGTAACTCCCATAAAGTTACCTGTATTAAATAATTTGAGAAATTTAACATAATTTCCAACAAGAAATAATAAAATTAAACTAAACAAACTTGGATCAGTGTTAGAACTTTACTAGAAGTAAAAACGTTTTAAAATTCAATTTGTAATTTATAACGAATCTATTAAAGTAATTAATTATTTTTCAGATATATTTATACAGAAGAAGTGGCATTACATTCAGTAGATGAAGCCATTCGTTCGTTACATTTTGCAGAAAAATACATGGTAACGCGTATGAAGAACCAATGTTTATCACATCTTACAAATCATATATGGCCAGATACTGTTCTCGAAATATACGAAGCAGCATCCCAACTTCAACAAAATGAATTAACAATGGAATGTTGGATGTACATAACTGACAACATGTCAGAAATTATTAAGCGAGATAGCATTAAAAATGTGAAATATGAAACTATTTTAAAACTTGTATCCGTAGATTGTTTAGTGTTGAAATCGGAAGTAGATATGTATGACGCCGTCATAAAGTGGGGTAAAGAAAGATTCCAAGATCAATCTCCTGAGGATCTTCGAAAAAAATTAGAGCCTTTGCTGGATCAGATCAGATTTTTAAGCATGACTCCTGCAGAGTTTGCTGAATCACCGTGTCAAGATGGCATCCTTACTAAGGATGAACAGGTCGACATATTTAGAGAAATTGCAACCAAAAAGAATTATGAAAATAACAATATACGTGATCAATGGAGAAAGCCAAGACAGATAATTGCTACATTAAAAATGTGTACACCAAGAAATGAATACAATCGATATATGAGGTACCCGTATGTTGAATGGGAGGCAGAGGGGCTGGAAGCATTGTACTGAACGGTGTACATAGGGAAAGGTTGTAGTCACTGACAGCCTTTGACTTTCCTCTGTTAAACGAATACGAAGAAACATTGCGTTTAATGGTTTCCAGATGTTGAGAGCAATGCACGGTAAGAACAAACTGTGAGCCTGTGAGGTTCATAAAAAAGTTTTCCTAAGAATATTTCCAAGCCTTTCTCACACAAGAGAAAATGGATTACGGGGCTTTGGGATATAGTTGGGTATAACTTTATGGAACGAAGGAGATAGAAAAAGTTAGGTAATCACTAATAAAGATGATCAATCGTGGAAGCCAAGAAAGATAATTCCATACTGTTAATAATGTTAATCGAACAGTGGCGTGCCATCCATGGAAGCTGTGGAAGCGCCACTTCCCTTATATTTTCTAAAATATAATAAATAGATATTGTGCGATTATTTTCCTATTTTGACGTAGTTTGAATTAATTAAAATTTATATTTTCTTATAACGACATTACGTATCTTATTACAAATTTCTATGCTACATGAAAAAAATGATAAGATTACTATTTTATGTTCGTATATACATTTGTATACACATACAGTATTCCCAATGAAAGCGCTGAATACGGGACAGGTTCCACTGCGAAAATATTTGAATCGCGTAAAGCAGCCAGATTATACCTCACGCAGTTTAGCTCATGGATGCTAAACACCAAAATATCGTATAACGCTTCCAAGGATTCTATCCAGGACAGGCACAGCTTCCTTATCATCAAATGTCACCGCAAGGCACTGTAATCCAAATTTCAATGATATTATATATGTTGACGATATAAATGATATCGATGTTCGCTTTATTTCCAGAATTCAGTTGTGAAATGGTTGTTATCACTAACACTTTAAGTTTTTCAAAAATTCCATTAATTTAAATTTAAAAGTACTTTACATTTGAGAAAACTGGTGTGATAGAGTAAAAATTAAAAAAAAACAAACAAAAGAACAGCTTTATTTCATTGAAAACGAAAAGCTGAAAGATTGTTTTTGTATTCAAAATTTATACTCGATATAAAATCTAAATAATAGCAATGTTTTTGTAATAAGTTATCACTCATTATGGTAAGGCGTATCCATGCGAGAAATTCATAATTCATATGAATTCATGCGCGCATCTTCGTAATAGATATTATGGAAAATGGTTTTATACCGATTGTAAATGCTTATAAAAGCAGGATACGTCGTATGATTAAAGTATTCTTAATTGCATTACATAACACAATTACTGTGTATTTGAGTACAATATCAAGTTTAGTATCGCAAAATGTATTTGAGAGCAATTTACTGTGTACTCGTACAGTATATGTGGTATATGTCGTACAAATAGCAGTCTGATCAGCAACTACTGCCGTTGGACCACATGGTTGCATTATACACCAATAATTGTTTTCGGCTCGTATAAGATTAATAAATAAACTTTACTTGTAACAACCATTTAATTTAGTAACGACTCCAAACATAGCGCCATAGTCGAATTCTATACACAGTAATGTTGGATATCTTGTTTTTGATTTATAAATATTAAAAATTTATTCAAAGTTGTTAAAAGCATCAAAAGTTATTGTACAAATTTATCGTAATAATAAAACGTTCGTACAATTTGTTTTAAAGTAATAAATAAAATGAAGTGAAAATACAAACATTGAAATTAGTGAATAAAATTAGGCGATAAAAAATAATTAAAAAACCATAATTAAGTTTTTTAATTATTGCCTTATGTCGATTTATGAAACAAATTAATGGCAAATAATTTTGTTCAACAATACAGGCTATTTCAACAATAAAGGTACATTTATTTATACTATAAAATATGATATGAAACTTAAAAATCTGTTATGAAAAGTATGTGAACTCACATTGAATCCGAAATTTTTCCCAACAGGCACTCCATTTGAATAAACTTTAGATAACAAACTATTCATTGAATTGTAGACAAATAATAATTTTAACGCTTATAAATAATTTTTTAATTTAAAAATAAAAATTAATTGTACAATTTTACATCATATTAAACATAACGTTTTGTCATTTATTCGGAAATCTGACCTCGCAATTTTGAAAAAAATTGCGAGGTCAGATTTCCGAATTTTGAAAAAAAGCTTAACAGTTTTTTTTCTGAATTTATTTATATTCAAATAAAGAAGGGTCTTAATTTATATTTAGAAGTATTATTAGTTTTATTTACGTTTTGTATACTCTGCTTGCTTTTCGTCCTGAATTCAGAGCAAAAGTGGCTCTACACAGAAAATTCTGCTCTGCTCCCCAACGATATTATCTAATAATCATCGATGGATATTAGACCAATTCTATTTCCGGATTCGGATTCAGTACTGAAACTATAAAAATCAGTGAAAATATTTAACCGAAGTGAAAATAATTTTTTTTTGCAGAAGAATGCTATCCTTATAAACTGTTCTTAATTTTTTTTTTGCCGGATCACTTGGACGGTGAATCCAAACGAACACTTTAACAGTGATCTGTGAGAAACCTTTTTACAGGATACCTTTTGCGAGATTTTTCTTCAAGGCAACGAACGACATTTACGAGAAGGGAGACACTGTCTTGTGCGTTGCCTCTTCTTTAGTATACCTCTCATCAGACCACAGATGCACCATTATCTAACCAAATTTGGTCACCTTGGTGTGGTTCGTATCAACCGTCCAATCTGATAATTTTAACACACTTCTTTAGTTGAGTCACATCTAAAGGAAGACGTATGATTTTAGACGGAAACAAATTCAAAAATAAGATCTCATGAACTTCCTTGTCTAACTACAAATAAATAAATAGAAATATTGATTTTCATATTGAAACGACCACCTAGGACTCACACAAATATACCTCTCTTCGAAATTTTATGTTAGGATGGGGGAGTTAGCGCCCTGTGGGCACTAAGAGGACCTCTTATAGCAGGCCCATTATGGGGCGATCTGGTGTTGAAGGACGGGGCCCGACATATCCGAACGGACCGCCCCCCAAAATTTTCCTGGGGATTTCTTGATCCGTCCGGATTCGATCCCGGGTCACCCAAAGCGGTAGGCTGCCACCTTGACCGCTCGGCCATCTAGCCATTATGTTAGGATGTTATAATATTTTTACAGCATTAAATTACCTCCAAATTTTGCATTTTCCATGGGATATCTGAAGCTGCAAGTTAGTAATTTATGCAGAGTAGAGCTGACTATGAAACGTTGAGAAAACCGAAACTTAATAGCCCAGTTCTACTTTTGGTTTTCATATTGTGTTATAAACATGTAAAGAGATAATTATAGAATGGAAAGATTTTCGAATTAATAAATAACGACAAAGTGTGTTAAAAATACAATTTGCAAAAATACAATAAATTACAAGTATAAAACTTACAAAGAAGTTTATACTAATCTATTGTATATTGTATTAGTTTTGCAATATCAAAATCAAAACTAGAACTAGGCTATTAAGGTTCTGTTTTGGGTTTGAGTTTCTTACCCTATCATGCTAGACATGGGAACAATTAAGTTAGATGGTTCCACGAAACAGTTTGACTAGAACATGGTGTCCAACCCGCGGCCCGCGGCTACATGCGGCCCAAGGCAAGTTCTAATGCGACCCAATAAACGTGTAAACAAAATCGACAAATGTTTTAATTTTTTTATTATTTANTTAGACCAATTCTATTTCCGGATTCGGATTCAGTACTGAAACTATAAAAATCAGTGAAAATATTTAACCGAAGTGAAAATAATTTTTTTTTGCAGAAGAATGCTATCCTTATAAACTGTTCTTAATTTTTTTTTTGCCGGATCACTTGGACGGTGAATCCAAACGAACACTTTAACAGTGATCTGTGAGAAACCTTTTTACAGGATACCTTTTGCGAGATTTTTCTTCAAGGCAACGAACGACATTTACGAGAAGGGAGACACTGTCTTGTGCGTTGCCTCTTCTTTAGTATACCTCTCATCAGACCACAGATGCACCATTATCTGACCAAATTTGGTCACCTTGATGTGGTTCGTATCAACCGTACAATCTGACAATTTTAACACACTTCTTTAGTTGAGTCACATCTAAAGGAAGACGTATGATTTTAGACGGAAACAAATTCAAAAATAAGATCTCATGAACTTCCTTGTCTAACTACAAATAAATAAATATAAATATTGATTTTCATATCGAAACAACTTCCTAGGACTCACACAAATACAGTATATCTGTCTTCAATATTTTATGTTAGGATGTTCTCTTTTATACTCTTTCCGCCCTGTGGGCACTAAGAGGGCCTCTCTGCCAAGGGATACGCAAGTCAAAAAAGGTTGGGAACACTGGGCTAGACGGTTCCTCGTCGGTTTCATATAGGATATAAAATGTTTATCTCTGTTCTTAGATTTTTGTTCAACCTGCTTCAAATTATTCCTGTTTAACTCGGACTCTGAAAAAAATATAGACAACCACGAAACCTGGGCCGTGTTCAGTAACGCAGAATTCTTGCTAAATATAGTTACGCTGCAATGTTGAACTTGTTTCTAACTACTGCTCGACTCCTCCCACCACTAGCTTCTTTTATGTATTCTTAGCTCCGCCCATTAAGCTACTTAGAAGTCTAACTTAGGTGTTCTGCGTTACTGAACGTGGCCCTGGACACCTTACCACTCTCCTGATTTTTTCTCCCCTTATTAACTTTTAAATCTTTTGTCCGATCCGCACCAAATTTTCCCCACTTATTCTCTAGGACACTGAGGAAAATGTACACTTTCATGAATTATGGAAACTCCATTCTTCCTTCGATTTGATTTCCTCGACACTAAAGAAGCAGTATAGCATCGCTTTTTATCTCATTTTTTTTTTAAAGAGATATATAAGATAGCCATATGCAAAACTTATAAAATTCTTTAGAGCTGACAGATATCTTTGGAGCTGATACATTTGATTTGAGAGACTTGAAAACAGAGGGAATCTTTCTCCTTCATACTAAACAAGAACTCATTAAGTAAATATTCATTGCAAACAGGCAGAAATTTTGAATGGGGATTTTTAAACTCATAAATAACTCTCCAATAGCCCGATCAATGGGCTGGTCGTGTGAATATTTTAAATTTGTTTCACGTTTCTAATACAAAATGAGATCCAGTTTTTCATAAGCGGTTCTTTTAGAAACATATCTCCTTATTGTATCAATTTAATATACTATACATGGACTATTTATTACCAATATTTTTTATTTAGATTTTGTGAAATAAGCATTACATTTCTAATGCTAATTAATTTGATATGATTTGTGTATAATCAGAATATCTTTCTGTATTATAGGTGTCAGAATAGTAGGTTGAAACTCGTAGTTAGAATAATTTTGTTGTAAAGATTATTTTGTGTCTATAAAATTCAAACTGTTTAGTGAATACGCAACGTGAAAAATGCATATCATTGTACTGTACGTTTAATGTTCTGTATATTCAGCACAGAATTTATATGATTATATGCATTTTTGAATATTGGATTTTTTTTAAATCTAATTGAAATAATTCTAAAACATTTACGATTATAAAAGTTAGTTTTTCAATCCTGTGAATAAAATACAGTCAAGAAGAATGACAATAATCGAAATATTTTGATTTCGAAATTTNACAAAATCGACAAATGTTTTAATTTTTTTATTATTTATTTATTTCAATGGCATAAACTCAAAAAAGAAGTTTCACAAAGCCGTAAGTAAACTTTTATTTATTTTATTTTTGAGTGGAAAGGAAATACTTTCAAATACTTGGAGATGTGTGAATGAGGAAGGATTACTAAATAAAGCTGGAGTTGCGACGCAAAGGATTATAGACCCAAATTTGGCGATAAGAGAGAAAAGACAAAAGATAAGAAGTAGTCAGAAAGGTAAAATAGATCTTCTGTTATGCAAATATCGACCCTTAATATTCCAACTTTTCTCACTTCTTTAACTTTTGTCCTTTCTCTCCTTTCCCCGCATTTGGGTCTATAATCCTTTGAGTCACAACTCTAGCTTTATTTAGTATTGTTTCCAGCGTTGCAATATTTCGCTACATTGCGCCTAATGTGGCATTTTTTTTTTAGTTTGACATATAAAATATTATTTGGCTCTTCGGCTACTTTTTGGGCATCATATTATATATAAATATATTAATTGAATAAAAATGCACTTTAATTGCCTGACGGGACTTTCTAGTCCCACTATCTTTGATATTTTTTATTTCATAGTGTATGCATTATAGCTTTCTGGGGCTTACATTTTATTATTGTATAAAATGTTCTTTTTCTCTTCTATAGGGTAGTAACTTTCAAACTGTTTTTGTGTTAGTTTTGTTGAAAAAAGTTTCACATCGTGTGTTGTTTGAATGGTAGTAGCTGATATTGCTTTCTTTGTTGCCAAATTCTACTTATTGTTTTCAAGTTAAATGTCTTTGNATGCAACAAACGAATAACGTTTATTGGTAAAATAAAATAACACGAGATCCGTATTTCAACAATGTGCAAAAAATTTCTTTCATTTGAAATAAACGTTCTCAGTCATCATAATGGATCATTTTCAGAATACAAGTTATAAAAACACTAAGCATGGAATTTTTCCAGGTTTGAGATATTTTAAATAAGTCAAAGACAATGCTGAATTAAGATAATCCGCAGTTTTATTTAAACGTTTTCGTTTATTATGAAGCCACCAAGTATGTGAATAGCATAGTTCAAACAACCGAACGTAGAACAAATCGTATCACTAGTGGTTTCAAGAAAACTAAATATTTTTTCTTTAAACAGAAATACATTGCTAGATTGTTTTTACAGTACTGTATATATTGAAAAATTAAATGTGATAATTCACATTGATCTAAATACAAAAAATTCTTGATCATCTGCGCTGACGAATCGATTTTGTATTATGATTCCTGAACTGTTATAGGCCTACTATTAATACCTAATATCAAGTGTAAGCATCGTGCCAAAGAAATGCGAATTTATATCCTTAAGTTTAGATTTGAATCGTAATAAATCTTTCCGATTAAAAAGTTCATGAAAACTTATCTTTATGATTACTTTTACATTTCTATCGTGTGTAAAAAATATCCCTAAATTATTTTCCAAACAAACTTTCCATTTTTTCAAAAAAAGTAAACTTGAATATAAATTTTTAAAATTATTATATACACTATTACACCTAAAAACAGAATTTTAGTCATTGAATTTTATTATTTCTTACTCATATATTTAAAAAGTCATTATTTGTTACTTCTGTTTACAAATATTTTAGAAACAAGAATTGCGGCAATTAGTTTTCTCTCTTTGCTTTCTCCATTGATCATGTATATTGTTACTTCCATAATTCTTTTTGGTTGCAATTTCTCTAAGTATGTCAACCTGTTCATCCTTAGTAAGGATGCCATCTTGGCACGGAGATTCCGCAAACTCTGCAGAGGTCATGCGTAAAAATCTGATCTGACCCAACAAAGGCTCTAATTGTTTTCGAAGATCCTCAGGAGATTGATCTTGGAATCTTTCTTTACCCCACTTTATGACGGCGTTATACATATCTACTTCCGATTTCAACGCTAAACAATCTTCGGATACAATCTTCAAAATAGTTTCATATTTCACATGTTTAAAGTACTCTTGTTTAATAATTTGTGACGTGTATGTGATTATGCAATTCCAGCATTTTGAAATTAATTCACTTTGCTGAAGAAAAGATAGTTCTTCGTATATTTCAAGAACCGTATTTACCGATATTTTATTTGTAATATACGACATACATTGGTCCTTCATACGCGTTATCAAGTATTTTTCTGAAAAATATAACGAACGAATGGCTTCATCTACTGATTGTAATGCCGCTTCATCTGTATATATATAACTGAAAATAATAATCAATTATTTTAATATACATTCGTTACACATTAAAACTTCAATTTTAAAAGATGTATACACTTCTAATACAATTTTAACACTGATTGAATATTTTTTTTTAGTTTAATTCATAATTTTTTGTTGGGAATTATGTTAAAATTCTTGAATTACTTAATATGTGATGTATTTTTTATGATTCGCTGTAATACTTTAAAAATGAAAACAAGTTTATATTAATTGAAATAAGGAAAATCATTCCGAATGGATTTGGTGATATAATACAATTTGTTAACATTTTTGAACTGGTTAAGTCCGAATTATTTTCTTTATTTATATTAAATATAAACTACATTTGATTTGAGAGGCTTGAAAACAGAGATTTTCTCTGTTTTCAAGTCTTCTATAAACAGTATAGTAAACAGGTTGTAAATCGTGATAGTAAACACAGACAATCTTTGTTTACTATCATTGTGAGATCTCACAAGATGTCCGAAATCGCGTAAATCACGGAATTCTTATGTTTAAATTATAACGATAGACTAAATATGAGAGAGAGAAAAAAATCCTTGATCTAAACAACGGCACAAAATGTAAGCAACGAGTCTGGGATGATTCCAACACGCGTTAAACGATCTGTCAATGTCAAACCGAAAGGTCAAACTCAGACACAAGCGTTCATAAACAGGTAGAATTATTACTCGAACGCTGATAAATAGTCAATCTAGTATAACAATTTCGAAAAAGGGGAAAGATTTGAAGGATAGAAAAACAATCGCGTATGATTGTTAAAGTTCCAAGACGATAGAAATCACAAACAACGGGCTAAATTATGAGAGCGGGTTTCATCAACAATATCCGAGCATAGTCGACCAACAGGAGTCAATAGACACCTTGAATCGAACCTTTCCCGTGACCCGAGTTGGTCTCTGTTTTCACCTGGAACCAAATTAGAGACCAATCGAGAAGCGAGGAATGGGACGAGTGCCAATCGAAAATACGGATAGCAGGAGAAAACCTATAAAAATCAGAAATTGAAGGTCGAAGGACAGTCTTCTCTGGATTAAGCTAAAAGTCATGACTATTAAGTTGTGTTGTACTATCATCTAGTACGCCGCAGCACCATCTCACCAATCATCCGCTTCACCCAGCGATCACATCTCGTCCGTTCCAGGTCTCCGATCAAGTTCGAAATTCTCCGCCTTTCCGAAAGACTGTAGAGAAGTGGGACTGTCAAATATTCGATGTAACCATAAATGTTACCAAATAAACGGCTTTCATTTGGAAAACACTTGTAATCTTTTACTTCCTCCACCATGAGGAAGTTTCATGTGGGTTGCCACATGAAACTTTCCCTTAAGTTCATCCTGACGAGGGATTAACTGATCCCACCTAAAAGACGGCAACCTTACACAGGTACCGAGAGTTTTCAAGTCCCAAATTTCCACTGAGTCGGCTACCTTACATCACTAACAAGAACTCATTAAGTAATTATTCATTGCAAACAGGTAGAAATCTTGAATGGAGATTTTTAAACTCCCTAATAATCCTACCATTCGCCCGATCAACGGGCTGGTCGGGTGGATATTTTAGAATTGCTTCACGTTTCTACTGTAATCAGATCTAGTTTTTCATAAGCACAGAAACAGATCTCCTTATTTTATCAATTTAATACACTTTACATCGACTATTTATTCTCAATAATTTTAATATGGATTTTGTGAAATAAGCATTACATTTCTAATGCTAATTAATTTGATATGATTTGTGTATAATCAGAATATCTTTCTGTATTATAGGTGTCAGAATAGTAGGTTGAAACTCGTAGTTAGAATAATTTTGTTGTAAAGATTATTTTGTGTCTATAAAATTCAAACTGTTTAGTGAATACGCAACGTGAAAAATGCATATCATTGTACTGTACGTTTAATGTTCTGTATATTCAGCACAGAATTTATATGATTATATGCATTTTTGAATATTGGATTTTTTTTAAATCTAATTGAAATAATTCTAAAACATTTACGATTATAAAAGTTANGTATAATCAGAATATCTTTCTGTATTATAGGTGTCAGAATAGTAGGTTGAAACTCGTAGTTAGAATAATTTTGTTGTAAAGATTATTTTGTGTCTATAAAATTCAAACTGTTTAGTGAATACGCAACGTGAAAAATGCATATCATTGTACTGTACGTTTAATGTTCTGTATATTCAGCACAGAATTTATATGATTATATGCATTTTTGAATATTGGATTTTTTTTAAATCTAATTGAAATAATTCTAAAACATTTACGATTATAAAAGTTAGTTTTTCAATCCTGTGAATAAAATACAGTCAAGAAGAATGACAATAATCGAAATATTTTGATTTCGAAATTTCAAAAGTACTTTGAGAAAATGTATAGCTTGCATTTTAAAAAATAAAGCAGATAGCTAAGCTAAAAACTAATAGAAGTTTGTATTATGTTCGCACGTTACAACTGTTATGCAACAAACGAATAACGTTTATTGGTAAAATAAAATAACACGAGATCCGTATTTCAACAATGTGCAAAAAATTTCTTTCATTTGAAATAAACGTTCTCAGTCATCATAATGGATCATTTTCAGAATACAAGTTATAAAAACACTAAGCATGGAATTTTTCCAGGTTTGAGATATTTTAAATAAGGCAAAGACAATGCTGAATTAAGATAATCCGCAGTTTTATTTAAACGTTTTCGTTTATTATGAAGCCACCAAGTATGTGAATAGCATAGTTCAAATATCCGAACGTAGAACGAATCGTATCACTAGTGGTTTCAAGAAAACTAAATATTTTTTCTTTAAACAGAAATACATTGCTAGATTGTTTTTACAGTACTGTATATATTGAAAAATTAAATGTGATAATTCACATTGATCTAAATACAAAAAATTCTTGATCATCTGCGCTGACGAATCGATTTTGTATTATGATTCCTGAACTGTTATAGGCCTACTATTAATACCTAATATCAAGTGTAAGCATCGTGCCAAAGAAATGCGAATTTATATCCTTAAGTTTAGATTTGAATCGTAATAAATCTTTCCGATTAAAAAGTTCATGAAAACTTATCTTTATGATTACTTTTACATTTCTATCGTGTGTAAAAAATATCCCTAAATTATTTCCTCAACAAACTTTTCATTTTTTCAAAAAAACTAAACTTGGACATAAATTTTTAAAATTATTATATACACTATTACATCTAAAACAGAATTTTAGTCAATGCATAATTATTATTTCTTACTCATATATTTAAAAAGTCATTACTTGTTACTTCTGTTTACAAATATTTTAGAAACAAGAAAGACTAAAGAAAAGGAGTTCAACAAATTTTAATTGTAATAATTCTGTAAAATTTCAAAATTAAATTCATGAAAATATTTTTTTTTTTGTTATTAGAAATTATAAGTAATTATTAAAAACACTTCGTAAAAGTTTAGTACAACTTACTTTATGAAAACGCGAAATGCTTTAACATCATCATCAGGCAAGGCAACATCTTTTCTCTTCTCTGCCAATGGACCATAGAACATTGCATAAAACACCTCGCTGTGCATACAGAGAAACAGAGAGTGGGTCGGAAAATATTCTTTTTCTTTGCCAACAATTAAAGTTACGTCTGTCATTTGTCCAGATTTCATAAGATGTGACAATCTTTCTTTTATGTTAAAATTATTTGATTGCCAGAACATCTGGAAAACAAAAAAAAAGTTAGTTATTGGTATTTGGCTTTAATTGAAAGTTGTTTGTTACTATATACATATAAAATTTATTTTTATAATTGATAAATATTTACTACGAATGATTTTGTATGAATGACCACAAAAGATAGACCACAAAGAAAATTATATATACAGTATATAGTTTTTTAAATTCCAAATAGTGTGGTCTCTATTAACGAGTATTCTAACTACAATAATTCGATATAACGATCTATTTTCTACCTTATTTTGATTTACGACATAAAATATTGATTAGAATGAGCACCCGTCGATNTGCGTTAGCTGGCTGAGTGCCGCTATGGCCGTGGGCGAAGGAGTCGTCCCCAGTCAGTGATGTATTTAACCAAGTAAGGTTATATCTAAATCTAATATACTTCTGGAAGCGAAGACTAGCTCGAGGGTCTGGGTAGCGTAACTGGTAAGCGCGCCGCACGGCAAGCGGAGGCTGCGGGTTCGAGTCCCGCCCCGGGCCAGTTCTTTTATTCCAGAAGATTCTAAATTTATTTATTGATTTATTTATTTAATTTTAATTATTAATTTAATTAAGAGATGGCGCCTAACGTCTACCTCTAGTGTCAAATTACTTTATTCCAATCATTTAATTAGCCATATTATAGCCCGATATTTAGGCGATCGTTTGGTGATGTATAGCTTGCATTTTAAAAAATAAAGCAGATAGCTAAGCTAAAAACTAATAGAAGTTTGTATTATGTTCGAACGTTACAACTGTTATGCAACAAACGAATAACGTTCATAGGTAAATTAAAATAACACGAGATCCGTATTTCAACAGTGTGCAAAAAATTTCTTTCATTTGAAATAAACGTTCTCAGTCATCATAATGGATCATTTTCAGAATACAAGTTATAAAAACACTAAGCATGGAATTTTTCCAGGTTTGAGATATTTTAAATAAGGCAAAGACAATGCTGAATTAAGATAATCCGCAGTTTTATTTAAACGTTTTCGTTTATTATGAAGCCACCAAGTATGTGAATAGCATAGTTCAAATATCCGAACGTAGAACGAATCGTATCACTAGTGGTTTCAAGAAAACTAAATATTTTTTCTTTAAACAGAAATGCATTGCTAGATTGTTTTTACAGTACTGTATATATTGAAAAATTAAATGTGATAATTCACATTGATCTAAATACAACAAATTCTTGATCATCTGCGCTGACGAATCGATTTTGTATTATGATTCCTGAACTGTTATACTATTAATAGCTGATATCAAGTGTTAGCATCGTGCCAAAGAAATGCGAATTTATATCCTTAAATTTATATTTGAATAGTAGTAAATCTTTCCCGATTCAAATTTTTATAAAAATTTATCTTTATGATTATTTTTACATTTCTATCGTGTATACAAAATACCCTAAATTATTTCCTCAACAAACTTTTCATTTTTTCAAAAAAACTAAACTTGGACATAAATTTTTAAAATTATTATATACA
Organism: Centruroides sculpturatus; assembly: GCF_000671375.1. Taxonomy (NCBI): domain Eukaryota; kingdom Metazoa; phylum Arthropoda; class Arachnida; order Scorpiones; family Buthidae; genus Centruroides; species Centruroides sculpturatus. The sequence goes on from NW_019384527.1 coordinate 798,428, forward strand.
CTATTACATCTAAAACAGAATTTTAGTCAATGCATAATTATTATTTCTTACTCATATATTTAAAAAGTCATTACTTGTTACTTCTGTTTACAAATATTTTAGAAACAAGGAAGACTAAAGAAAAGGAGTTCAACAAATTTTAATTGTAATAATTCTGTAAAATTTCAAAATTAAATTCATGAAAATATTTTTTTTTTTGTTATTAGAAATTATAAGTAATTATTAAAAACACTTCGTAAAAGTTTAGTACAACTTACTTTATGAAAACGCGAAATGCTTTAACATCATCATCAGGCAAGGCAACATCTTTTCTCTTCTCTGCCAATGGACCATAGAACATTGCATAAAACACCTCGCTGTGCATACAGAGAAACAGAGAGTGGGTCGGAAAATATTCTTTTTCTTTGCCAACAATTAAAGTTACGTCTGTCATTTGTCCAGATTTCATAAGATGTGACAATCTTTCTTTTATGTTAAAATTATTTGATTGCCAGAACATCTGGAAAACAAAAAAAAAGTTAGTTATTGGTATTTGGCTTTAATTGAAAGTTGTTTGTTACTATATACATATAAAATTTATTTTTATAATTGATAAATATTTACTACGAATGATTTTGTATGAATGACCACAAAAGATAGACCACAAAGAAAATTATATATACAGTATATAGTTTTTTAAATTCCAAATAGTGTGGTCTCTATTAACGAGTATTCTAACTACAATAATTCGATATAACGATCTATTTTCTACCTTATTTTGATTTACGACATAAAATATTGATTAGAATGAGCACCCGTCGATATTTACGAGAAGAAAATATTGTCAGCAAGAGTACAATGAGACTGAAATTAACTTCCAATCTCCACTGTTTCATTTGCATGGCGATTTTGTTACACATAGCAACTAACACTTTTGACAAAGACTTTTATAACAACATACTCCTTTCTCAAAATAGTCATCTCTTTTCGCAAAAGACACAAAGCGAGCACAAAAATTAAAAAAATATATACTGTATGTATATATTTAATGATTTTGTGAAAGAACAAATACAGATTTTTGTAGCGTCATGTTGTAGTATTTATCGTTCGAGAAACTTTAAAAGTTTGACATATTTGAGATAGACTTCGCCATCAAAACTTCTTGGGAAGTATTCATTCGGACTCGATTCCGGATCTCTCAAATCGGTAGGCTGACGCCTTAACCGTCTTATACCCCGTTCGCACACAATCCACGACTCACTTCGATTTCGATTTACCCACAATCTGGATTGTGACTGTCGCCAGTGGAAAGTTGTGCTGTTCGCACAGGTAACTCGCTTGAGAAGAACCCGGCTATTACACGCGATGATAAAATTGACATAACTACGTGGTAAGTCACGAACACCAACAAACAAAATGAAAGTTTTGGTTAGAAATAAATACTTTTTCTTGCCGTATATCTAATAATAGACAGATGTCATCGTCTATCCAGATGTCTTTTTTATTTTTCTGTCGATAGCCAGACACGTGTTCAGCAGCCATCTTGTATTTTTTCGCGCGCGTGGGATTGTGGGATCTCTCTTATGACTGAATCTAGTTTCAAGAACTCTCTCCAGTCGATCGCGATTTAGCCTCGTTTCAGTCGAGATTGAAACGGTCGAGAGCGTTCGCACCACGGAACTCTCTCCGACTTAAGCCACAATCTAGATCGAAATGCACGGTGCGAACGGGGTATTACAGTGTTGCGTAGTTTGAGAATTTCTCCTGGATTTAGTAGAAAATTTTTGGACTAGGAGACAATCTAGAAGAGAAATATTTAAATAAGTAATTTCCATAAGGGGATGGAAACAGAAATTTACAGCCACAGAATAAAAATATATTTGTATTCTGATGCCGCCACGGTGTTAACATCATAACCAAAACACCACGATTACAACGCATAACTGGTTAAAGGCAAGGTATATCTCTCTTGAATTATTTCTTCTCCCCTTAGCTCCACCGTCTCCACAACTAAGAAAAGACTGTCTCGCCTATTATCGAGTAGTCTGACCCATCCTGGTAAGGTTCGACCGACAATGGATTTTGAAACCAAAAGTTCGGTCGGACATTACATCCAGTATCTTTTATATTTTTATTTCATCTTTCGATTACTAAGAAAAATGTTTTCGTTCTAGGGGATCTTGCTTGGGACTTGGCAACAGTTCAGTCTTGGCCATAAGACAGTGTGAAGTTCTAGAGAGATGGCGATATACCTATCCCATCCGGCATCTCGAGTCGTATTTCGCAAGTAGATCTTACACAGTAGACTAGAGCCCAGGTAACTCATTCTTAGTAAAATTTTTTATAATCTAATCACTGTTTTATCTCATATTCATTTTAAAACAAATAAAACACAACATTAATCAATAAATAAAGGGCAAATATTATTTTTTAATGTTTTCTTAATTAACTATTAAGAGTTAGATGCATTATAATATATTGTAAGCGTCCTATATATAGAATATCCATGATATTAATTATCGAAAAGTTAAAATAATTTTCAGAATTTAATCCAGATAAAACTTTCCTGGAATTATTTATTTATTAACTAAAGTAATGTGAAAAGATAAAGATTCTAGTATATGCAAGTAATAATTTATTCTATAACATTACTAAGTAAATCATAAATTACTAATGAAATACTAATTTTCTTACTGTTTAACTCAAAAGTGAAAATTTCTTTAAAATTCTTGTTGAAATATTCGCCGTATTTAAAATATCTTTACGTTCTTTCAGTCGATTCTGCATATATATATACAAAATTACTGTAATTATAATGAAGTCCACAGCCAATCAGATATTGTTTTGTTTTAAAATAACATCTAATGAATCTCATTTGAACAAATCAGTTTTCGATTTTATAACTGAAATTTAATTAAGTTACTTTTGTGAATGAAGCAAAATTCAATTAGAGTAACTTATTAAATAAAGAATTAATAATAAATCAGTTTATTCTATATTTACTCTTCTATCCCTATGAATTGTTTGTTTTCGTTCCAAAACGATTTTTCACTCTTTTTATATGTAATGTCGAGTTTCGTATAACGCGAACATTTTCGTGGAGCCGATCTATCGCGTTATCACAAGGTTATCTGTACTGTATAATTGATATCAATAACCTGAGCACTGGGGCAATATTATATTCATTTTTTAACTAAATAAGTTATTTAGATTGTAACTTATTCTTTAAGTAAATATATTGTTACTGTATGTGTTACAGTATTGTTTTCAGAAATGATAACCACAAGTTGAAACAATAATTTAGTTTTTATTTTGTTTATTCATATTAATAGTATCGATTCATAAGAATAATTGTATCGATTTTGACGATTCTAAAAGTATAAATGATGTATTTAGTTAATAGAGTTAATTAATTAATACAGTATATAAAATATGCTAAAAATTGTATTTACATGTATTAAAGGTTTAGAACTATTTATACTTAATTGATAGATAATAACAAAGACTCATTTGGAAATTACAGGTAACCTCCGTATAACACGGCACTTCTATAGCACGGATTCACTCTAACACGGTTCGAGAATTGGTACCATCCCCCGTATAACACGGTACTTTTATAGCACGGATTCACTCTGACACGGTTCGATAAATAGGTAAAACCGTCGTACGACATAAAATGTAATAAGTTTTTACGTACTTAAGTACTAATAGTTCACGAAAATTATTATTTTCGTGAACTATTAGTACTTCAGTGTGTNTTCGAGAATTGGTACCATCCCCCGTATAACACGGTACTTTTATAGCACGGATTCACTCTGACACGGTTCGATAAATAGGTAAAACCGTCGTACGACATAAAATGTAATAAGTTTTTACGTACTTAAGTACTAATAGTTCACGAAAATTATTATTTTCGTGAACTATTAGTACTTCAGTGTGTAAATTTTCTTTTCTCGTCTCAATACACATGGTCCTTCGCGAAAATTGTTTCAATTTTGCCAGATCTCGACGCTCCAGATTCTGGTGTTGCCAGATGTTTTTCCCTTGTTCCATAAGTGCTTAGCACCATATAAGGAAATTTATAAAGATCTTTTAACTAGAAGCAAGCAATCTAAAATTACATACACTTTTTGCAAAAGGTAAAGCATGAATCTGAAAATAATGCAGAAAAATGCTCAGAGGATAACGATAACTCAAAAATAAAACGCTCTCGGTTAATAGTGCTTTTAGTGATGACAAAGAAAACATTGTTTAATTTAACATATTAATTAATATGTATCACTTAAGAAAATTTTAATAAAGATATTTATCTTAATTTTAAAAATATAGTAACATGTTTTTTAATTTTTGGAACCTAACCCTCCTTTTCGTACTAGTTCTTTGTTTCGCATAACACGGATTCTCATAACACGGCAATTTTTTGGAACGTAACTATCGTGTTATACGGGGGTTACCTGTACTTCAAACGTTTAATCATGAGTTGTCGTAAATTATTGCTAACAAAGATGAGAAAACCAAGTATTATGTTACCGATCTTTTTATCTTTACAGTATTTTCTATTTGCTCTTGTTAAACTTGTCAAGTGTTCACACAATCTGGTTGAAAAGATGTTTGTTTTTTTTTTTTTTTTTGCTTTCCACTATATGAATATGTCTATATTCTAAACGTCTGTTCGCAATTTTGTTTTCATTGCTATAATGCCATAATAATATATACTTCGATTTTCAATATGTATGTTTATTGTGACAAAGTAACATTCAAAAACGTGGTCTAACATTGCACATCAAGGTATTTATGTATATAAACAGTATGCATTTAACATGTCCAAAAAATGAAAAATTGCAAAAATCTATAAAACTTTTTGTTCACATTGTGAACCTTCATTATGACAATAAATCATACATTACTTTGGGATATTTTGAGGAATAGAAAAATGAATTTTCATTTTGGGGAATCTTCTGTGTAAGGATACTGAATTTCTGTTGTATAAATTAAAATAATTAATAATATAAAAATTTAAGAGAGTCCACTAAATTCGATAAGTTTTTATGTTAGAAATAACCAAGTCTTTTTTCAATGTTTAAATCATTTTAGTTAATTTACAAAATCAATCATGTCTGTATTCTAATGATTTATCTCTCCTGAAAACAAATGTAAATTTAGGAAACAAAAATAATGTCAGGAAAAAAATTATGGTAATAGAGAGAAAATTAAATAGATAATGATAAAATAACTAATGATTATAAAAATTCAACGAGTTTAAAAACTGTACAAAAATATTTATCGTAACAATCTCATAGAAAATATTTCTTAAGGGAATTATAATCAATCCTCAGTTTATTGTTACCATTTGTTCATTTTTAAAACTGGTTCAACACCGAATTGCCTTAAGCAATTTCCTATACACAATGTTCAAAGTTGTAATTTGCAAGGCAAGAAATTTAGGAATAACAGAGTAATTATAATATAAAACTGCATATTTAGTATTCACAGGAACTGAAGGGTTATATATTTAAATTATGTAAACTTAAAATACAATAGCAATAACGAATACTGTACATAACGATTTAAAGCGATCAAAATTGATAAATAAAATTTAAAAAAAACGTTTAAATTCACAATATATAAAAATAGAATGAAATCGAAAAAACCCAGAAACAGGGAGACTAAATATATAGAAAGAGCACAATATGAACTATTTCTTGCAATTATATTAGACTGTTTCAGCGCCAGTTAACCTCTCTATTTCATGTATAATAGAGCATTTCACATTTCATTCGCAAATGTAGTTGACGTTTATACGAAAATTTTCGCATAAAATACAAGTTTTAATTTCAATTTTGTAACAAATTTCAGATGAGCTTTTATAACAGTTTTTTTTACAATTTATTTTCAAAATAAATTATGTAAACGGAATAATTTAGATTTATATAATTGAAATTAAAGGAAACTGAGTTAAAATTTATCGATTATTAAAGTTGTTTGTTATATGAACCACAATAAAACTCTGAACTAAACGAATTACTCTTAAAACAAAATTGAAAGATGCAAAATAAATATTGAAATGAACTATAATACTAGAATGGAGTAAATAAAATCATTCCATTTATTAAAAGTAAGTTAATAAATTTAACAGAACAGCAAATACTCCAATGGTTTACGATAAATTAGATTTACCACGACTGGAAATTTCAATTAAATTCTTCAATAAATCATAATTTTCCTGTATCAATCTGCTGAATAAACTCATAATTTCACATTTAATTCCAGCAATATTTTATTAAAATGAAAATATATTAATATATTGGTTACTATTTAAACATTTGACATTACATAAGCAAATTGATAAAATTCATTATTTTTATTATTAACATAGGAAAATCCCGAAAGCAAATACAACTATGTCAGTCGTATTACAGATATTATATATAAATCATCATTTTAATAATTTAATAATGTTTTCTAGATAAATTGAATCATATTTATAAATGTTTTCCTCTAATTTTTCCTCAAAAACTGCTTCGCTAAGTTCCAGTTCGCATCGTTTTAGTTTATTCAAAAACAAAATATAAATATATATTCTCCATCTGAAATTAGCGGTATCTCGTTCCTGTACATCATACTTTTCCTGTTAGATAAGCGGCACGAGTGTATTGCTATCTAACTCCTTTCAGGGAAAAATATTTGAATTGAATTAATGTGACTTCTGGTATATATCAGAGGTTCCTACACGGTTAATCCGGCTTCTAGCTCCTCATCTTTCAACATTTATATTCGAGCTTTAACTATTTAACTCCGCTCTTGAGATTAAGGAAGGACAGTGGACAGTAGGAATATATTAATCTAGTATTTTTTTTCAAATTGCAGGTCAATAATATATTCGTTACAACATACATTAATAATGAAGGAAACTTCACCTCTTCACCCTATGTGCTATTTGCATCCGTTGTTCTCTGTTGGAAGAATATTCGGCATGCAACCNGTAATAGAGAGAAAATTAAATAGATAATGATAAAATAACTAATGATTATAAAAATTCAACGAGTTTAAAAACTGTACAAAAATATTTATCGTAACAATCTCATAGAAAATATTTCTTAAGGGAATTATAATCAATCCTCAGTTTATTGTTACCATTTGTTCATTTTTAAAACTGGTTCAACACCGAATTGCCTTAAGCAATTTCCTATACACAATGTTCAAAGTTGTAATTTGCAAGGCAAGAAATTTAGGAATAACAGAGTAATTATAATATAAAACTGCATATTTAGTATTCACAGGAACTGAAGGGTTATATATTTAAATTATGTAAACTTAAAATACAATAGCAATAACGAATACTGTACATAACGATTTAAAGCGATCAAAATTGATAAATAAAATTTAAAAAAAACGTTTAAATTCACAATATATAAAAATAGAATGAAATCGAAAAAACCCAGAAACAGGGAGACTAAATATATAGAAAGAGCACAATATAAACTATTTCTTGCAATTATATTAGACTGTTTCAGCGCCAGTTAACCTCTCTATTTCATGTATAATAGAGCATTTCACATTTCATTCGCAAATGTAGTTGACGTTTATACGAAAATTTTCGCATAAAATACAAGTTTTAATTTCAATTTTGTAACAAATTTCAGATGAGCTTTTATAACAGTTTTTTTTACAATTTATTTTCAAAATAAATTATGTAAACGGAATAATTTAGATTTATATAATTGAAATTAAAGGAAACTGAGTTAAAATTTATCGATTATTAAAGTTGTTTGTTATATGAACCACAATAAAACTCTGAACTAAACGAATTACTCTTAAAACAAAATTGAAAGATGCAAAATAAATATTGAAATGAACTATAATACTAGAATGGAGTAAATAAAATCATTCCATTTATTAAAAGTAAGTTAATAAATTTAACAGAACAGCAAATACTCCAATGGTTTACGATAAATTAGATTTACCACGACTGGAAATTTCAATTAAATTCTTCAATAAATCATAATTTTCCTGTATCAATCTGCTGAATAAACTCATAATTTCACATTTAATTCCAGCAATATTTTATTAAAATGAAAATATATTAATATATTGGTTACTATTTACACATTTGACATTACATAAAAATAATGAATTTTATCAATTCGCTTATTATTAACAAAGGAAAATCATGAAAGCAAATACAATTATGTCAGTTGTGTTACAGATATCATATATAAATCATCATTTTAATTCAATAATCTTTTCTTGATAAATTTAATAATATTTATAAATGTTTTCCTCTAATTTTTCTTCAAAAACTGCTTCGCTAAGTTCCAGTTCGCATCATTTTAGTTTATTCAACAGCAAAATATAAATATATATTCTCCATCTGAAATTAGCGGTATCTCGCCCCTGTACATCATACTTTTGCTGTTAGATGAGCGGCATGAGTGTATTGCTATCTAACTCCTTTCAGGGAAAAATATTTGAATTCAATTAATGTGACTTCTGGTATATATCAGAGGTTCCTACACGGTTAATCGGGGCTCGAGCTCCTCATCTTTCAATATCCATTCTCGAGTTTTAACTATTTAACCTGCTCTTGAGATTAAGGAAGGACAAATTACAGTAGGAATATATTAATCTACAATTTTTTCAAATTGCAGCCCAATAATATATTCGTCACAACATACATTAATAATGAAGGAAACTTCACCTCTTCATCCTATGTGCTATTTGCATCCGTTGTTCTCTGTTGGAAGAATATTTGGCATGCAACCACTAAAATTATGCGATTGTTACAACAGAAAAAACAATTTTCTCCGTCACGAAAAATTATATTCATGTTACGAATTCTGTGTGGAGATCTTTCTGTGGAGTTCGACATTGAGAATATTCTTAGATTTGTTTAATGACGAAATTTTATGTGCTGGTTGGAGAAAGATACTTAATTACAATTACATGTTCGAATTTTTGGTTTTGTTTTTTTCCCTTTATATTAGTACACAGTTTAGTTTTGTGAGAAGATCGCAACTATCTTTGAAAAGCAATGTGAACGCATTTCCAGAAGAAGAGGAGAAATGGAAACGTTTGGAATGGCTGATGCTTGGAAGCTTCTGTACGTTTGCACTTTTCGTGATAATAATTTGCATAGCTTCAGATTTTTTGTTGTATCCTGCTATACACAGCCAAACAAATTCGCAGTTGGGCTCATTGTTTTGTGTAATTTTCATTAGAATTTACTTTTTGTACTGTGTGGGACAAATGGTATTCGCTATAACTATTGGTTTAGCAGTATGGTATATCTTAACTTACCGCTTAATTAATATACAAGACGAAATAAATAAAATTAGCAAGGAATTTTCAAATTTAAAAGAAAGAATAAATTTGATAATTGACAAACATACAGAAATATGGGAATTTATGCAACAATTCAACGAATATTTTAGCAATTTCATGCCTTGTGTTTATATGTTTTTTACTAATTTCACTGGCGTTATAGTTTATTCGTTATTATTTATGGAATTAGACCTAATGTTAAAAATAGAAGGAATCATTATATCCATTGTCTTCTTAACAGGATCTATTGGTGTTTCTTTTCTAATTTCGAAAATTCCATCAATGGTAAAGTTTCTGAGAATATCATATTACTTGTAAAGAATAACGTACTTAAAATAATTAATATATCTTTATATAATAGTTGAATCATTAATTAATTAAATTAATTCATACTATAAATTCATTCGATGTTTTAAAGTATCTAATTAAAAATTCATTTAATCTAGTTATAAGCATAAAAATATATGTAAGCTGGTGCATGTTGAATTATTATATGTGGAAGAGAAGTAATACAATTAGATGTTAAATTATTTTTATCTGGATTTCTTAAAATGTCTTGATAAGTACAGAGGGTCTTTAATAATTAGGAAGAAAAAGCATTACAAATGAATTAGGCCTACTATGTCTTTTAGCATTCAATGAATAAAGAGAAATATTTTTTTATACGGCTGTTCATACTCCGCGAGGATGGAAAGGGGAAAAAAATCGAGCTACGAGTTGCGTAACTTTCCTGGCAACATTTAAAACTACGTGTGTCTTTTATCTCTCCATCTCTTATACAAGGTCTGTTCAAAAAGTATCGGACCTTTGGTCGGCAAAAATAAATTTATTGACTTTGAGGTACAAAACCCTAATCCCCTTCAAAGTAGTCTCCTTGGTAATGTATACACTTCTCCCAGCGTTCCTGCCATTGCTGGAAACACTGCTGGAACGCATCTTTTGGAATGGTTATCAGCCGGTCCGTCGCATTTCGCATGATGTCTTCTCTCGACTAAATTTGGGTTCCTTTTAGCGGCATTTTCAGCTTGAGAAATAGCCAAAGGTCACACGGAGCCATGTGGAGAGAGTACGGAGCGTGACGAACCACAGGAGTATTGTGTTTGGCGACGAAAGCCCGAATCAGATGCGCAGAATGGGCGGATGCGTTATCACGATGGAGCTGCCAAGTTTTGATCGACCACAGATCCGGTCGTTTGCGTCGCACTGTATCGGAAAGACGACGAAGGACCTCCTGGTAGTACTCCTTTGCGATGGTTTGGCCTTGTGGTGCGTACTCACGACACACCACCCCACGAGAGTCGAAAAAACTGTCAACATGACCTTTGATATTGCTGCGGACCTGCCGCGCTTTTTTTGGCCTCGAGGATCGTCCCCGAAAGCCTGCTGAATCTTGCGAATGGTTTACACTCGGGTATCGCCAAGGTTTTTGGCAAAATTTGATGTAATATCGCTGCTCACGCTGTTCAGTCATTTTCCAGCTTAGTGGAATCCGACGAGAGCGCACTACATGACCTCACTCATAGGCCGATTGCCAACGACTGACGCTTCCTGCAGGCGGGAAAAAATTCAGGGCTGTGCATGACTGTCCCCTCCACAACTCCACCGAAGGAGGCCTCTCGCGCATCATTGGTTTACGCGAAAAAAATAAAGGTCCGATACTTTTTGAACAGACCTTGTATTTTATTAAAAACTTTTTATATTTTTAATTATTATAAAATAGCAAAAAACTTAAGTTTGAAAGTAGAAAGTTCATTTTAAATTGTAAATGCTAATAACGAGTAAAATCGTCATTGAGTCCGACTTTACTGGAGATACGACACACGACTCCCATTTTCTTTCCACTTCCTCGACTTTTAACCACCAAAATTTAACAGCATCAATGACTCTAATAACGAGACCTCCCTGAAAAATTTTATAAATTTTCGACAAAAAGCACAGGACGTTATTAAGCTTCAAACAGAGTGAACGAAATCGTGCTCCCGCACACCCTAAAATCTATCCATACAGAAAAATAAAAAAAATTTTTGCATTTATTGACGTTTGAAAATTCCTTGTTTAAAAATATAAAAACATTGATGTGTCATTTTNCCACCAAAATTTAACAGCATCAATGACTCTAATAACGAGACCTCCCTGAAAAATTTTATAAATTTTCGACAAAAAGCACAGGACGTTATTAAGCTTCAAACAGAGTGAACGAAATCGTGCTCCCGCACACCCTAAAATCTATCCATACAGAAAAATAAAAAAAATTTTTGCATTTATTGACGTTTGAAAATTCCTTGTTTAAAAATATAAAAACATTGATGTGTCATTTTTGATCGATCGTCTACTTTCCCGCTATTATATACAGGTTGTATCAGAATGATGTTTTAAAAATTTAGGGGATTGTAGAGGGTGAAATTTTGAACGTTTTTATATAAGGAACCTATAGCCGGAAATGTGATATAAAGTTTCTACAGCACTTTGCACGTTCTATGCAGTCGGTATGCTGAATGAAACAGCAGAATACAGTATTTATGACAAGTTTTATTGACAAAACAGTAAAGTACAATCAAACTGTACACCGAATCAGTGGCTGCACTACTTTAGAGTAAATGTTCAATGTGACGACCACCAACTTCGTTACATAATATGCAACGACGAACCATGTTTTGTCCGACCCTCTGTAAGATGCCACGCTCCCCCCGATGGTATTAAATGTTGTAAAGATGCGCTCCGTAAGCTCATGAACTGTTCCTACAGATGTTGCGTACACAAGGAACTCACATTGATTAGTTGACAGCACAGCGCCAGTGGATGCAAGGAGTGACCTGAAGGACGACAAGCACTTAGTACACAACGTCCTGTACACAGGCTCAGTTAGACTACTATAATTGTGTGTTTACAGTCTTCCATCCGCAGAAATAATATGACGTCAATGGACAGAAGGGTAATTACCAAAGTGAAGGGCGGTCAAGCACTTCCTACCTCTGTAGACACTTTAGTTCAAATTTCCGGCTGTGGGTTCCTTATATCAAAACGTTCAAAATTTCATCCTCTACAATCCCCCAAATTTTTAAACGTCATTCTGATACACCCTGTATAACAGCGAAAAAGTAAAAGTAATACATTACAGTGCAATTAGTTTAAGTGTTAAATGTGATGTACTCCTTTTTTGATTTGTGGAGGTTAATAAAAATGCTTTACTTTATTTCGCTTTGTATGTCCCAATTGTTTGCACCTCGAGTCAGAAAGTTTAATGATAATATTATCAGAAATTATGAGATTATACAATACTAGTTATATTGTAAATATAAATTTCTTGCATGTAATTTTGTCGGTCTAACTTTAAATTTTATATATTTTTTAAATATATTTATACAGTTATACAGCGATTTCATTGGAATTGTCAAGATTTCTTCTGCTAATCTTCAATTGGAATTTAAATTCAAGGTTTGTTGTTATGCTTTCAATAATGAATATTTTATATTTTCTGAATATATTTTAAAATATTTTCAGATTTTGAATTTTATGAAACGATTTGGTAAAATGCCCATTGGAGTTTCTGTTGCAGGTTTCTTTTTCGTAAAAAAGAATTTTGTCATTAAGGTTTAAAAAATATATATTTTCTTCTTTATAGACATATACTTTTAGAGAAATATAATAATTTAGAGTAAATTCTACTCGGCATTAACGTTTAAAATTAACATTTAACTTCTATTACAAAAATTTTTAATATTTATTTACTATTTATTACTACCATTTCCTATGAATTGCTTTATTTTTCCTTTATGTTTCAGCTGGTTAAAATGCTTTATTCGATCTTCTCGACACTACTCGAACTTAAAAATGTAAATAAAAAACATACCTGTGTGTCAGTACTTAATACCACAGAAAATCCATTGAACAGTTCTTTCTTACAACCGTTGAATACTACTTTATAAAAATGTACACAATTTAATTTAATAGTATCGATGCTGTTTTGTGACAATTGTGTAAATTTATTACAAATACTTCATAAAGTAATAGGAAGTAAGTGATTCTTTGTATTCTGCAGTGCATACCATCAATTTAAAGTTGTTACTGATTCACTTTGCAGAATGTTACTTCATTCATTCAAAATTATATTTCACGAGAAGATTAGGAATAATATCGATACATGCTTACATGATAATTGGAGTGTGCAGACAATTACTAAAAACCGGTATATTATATCAAATATAACGTTAAAACCAAAAAGTAGCATTGAAGTAAAGTCCTGAAGATAAGCTTATTTTGTGTTACACGCATTTGAAGAAAGCTGTAAGAATCTCTTGCAAAATTGTTTACACCAAGTTTTATTGTTCGTGACAAACATTACTTGAAAACTATACAAAAATGTGCAGATATTTTTATTACCGTGAAACAATTACATGTCAACTTCATAATAGCCGAACAAGACTTTATTTCTGGTTTTACTTGATGTTCCCTGAATTAAACTGTATTAAATAAATCATATTGTTCATCTATAATATTACATTACTTATGAACAATATATACATGATATTAAATAAATAAAAGGATTTTGTTGTTTACATCGATATTTTAATCGCTTTCTGAACGGTAAATGCGGTTAAAATATTGGCTTACCATTCTGGGTGATACGAGAACGAATGAAATCAGTTCTCTTCTTTATCATCCTTCTTTCCTCATTGGAAGTGTGGCCGTATACATGACGTTCAGTATATAGAAGAAAAGGCTATCTTACAAGTTAGTGAAGAACAGCCAGAGGCGAGAAGAGCCAAAATGGAAATAATTAGGATACTTAGTTTTTTAATGTAAAATACGACAATGAGTTTCATGCCGAATAAAATACTCAAATACTTTATGTATAATGCTTATTCAAAGACAATTATACAATATACAGTAGACCCCCCTATAACGCTTAGATACGTTCCACGCTAACCGAAAATTACGTTGTAGGAGTGAGCCAATCGCAGCCCGATAGGTGGGAACTTTACGGACTAAGGCTGTTCGAAAGGTTTTCTTCTATAAAATTAACCGATTCTAGACTAATTCCACTCAACATTTCCAAAACACGTATAATTTTTTGGGAGTAATCCGTATAAACTATGCTATAAACAAAAAATTATAGGATTACTTACCGAGTGTGTACCGTTCGACTACGCCCGTTGTTCAAAGCTTGTCTTCGTCGCGGAACAGCACACGAAACGGCGGCCGCGATTTCTGATAACGAATTTTTCGCAGAAAAATAACTTGACCTTTGGAGACATCATTAATATAAATAATTTTTATGGACGTTGAATAAGAAGTGTTTCTTTCACAAGAAATGTATAAAATTAGTGCTGTATTAGACTTACGGTACCTAATTTACATACTGTGCAGACGATAATAAACTCAACTTACTAGCCTAAAATCTCCGTAGCGTGTTGCCAGGCGGCAGAAAGCATATATATAATTATAATAAACTTACAATAAATTAAGTTAATATATAATTATATATACAGTAGCTAATTTATATATAATTAATATATAATTATATGTACAGTACCTAATTTATATATAATTTATATATAATACTAAACAGACGATAGCAAACTCAATTTAGCCGCTCCGTAGCGTGGCGCAGGGTCGGAGGAAAGTAGTTCGGCTGCTCATCCACTATTGGTCCAGACTCTATCAATCTTGTCGCGAAACGACGTTATGGGAGGTATGTTTTACGAGAGTTTGTACAATTTTTTCGTTACGTTATAGGAATTGTCGTTATTAGAACGTACGTTATAGGGGGGTCGACTGTACATTGTTAAGGAGCGTGAATCATCTTCATCTTTTCTTCTAGCACGGAATTAATCAACCTGAAATGCGAATTCCATTTGCAGAAAACAACAAAAAAAATCACAGATAATATATCTGATACACACGCTAAAATATATGTCAAATTCTTTGGCTATGTAAAGGCTATAATTAAATATTAGAGGTTACGGCCGAAGTTTTCATCTCTAAAACGTGAAAGTCGAACGATGAGCGCCATCATCTTGTAAGCCTAAAAGTTTGACAATGGCGTTCGGAATGTCATTCAAATCGTGCTCGACGTTCCAAACGCTATTGTCAAACTTCTAGTCTTACAAGATGGTGGCGCTCATCGTTTGACTTTCACGTTTTAGAGATGAAATCTTCGGCCGCAATTTCTCTATTAGAAATTAATTAATTTGACTAAAGGTAGGCAGTTAAGCTTCCATTTCGTATTAAATTTAATAATTATAAATAATTTTCAATTAGACATTTATAAAATTTAGTTTTGCATTGTCATTAAATTTAATACGAGACGGCGGCATAACTGTCTACCTTTAGTCAAGTTAATTAATCTCTAATATCTAATTATAGCCTTCACATAGTCCAAAAATTTGGCATATTGTTTGGCGTGTTTATTTTATAACGGGCAATGCTTGTTGATGTTTATATGTAATATGTCTGAACACAAGTTTGTAAAAATGTGTGATCATTAGCGGCACTAAGATGCTAACGGAACGAGTGCTAAACACAGACTTATGTAGCATGCACACAATCCGGGCCTTCCCCTCTCCTTCTCACGCGTTATGCAAAACGTCGCTCGTTAAGGGAGTCATTGTTTTACAATTTGTTTTGCTTGCTATGTGAATTACTCGTTATGCGAGGTTACACTGTATTATGTACAAGTTTACATTAGTGTTGCCACCAAGCTGGTTTTCACTCGGACAAGCCGGTTTTAAATTCATGGTTCGGATTAATTACTAATTTGTCCGGTTTCCGTAGAAATTGTGAAATTATGATGAAACAAAATAAATTTTTTAAAATCTTTGCGAGTATTTTATTTTAATCGTTAAAGCCTTTAACTTTACATTCCCACCCAAACTTATCCCCAGGCTAAGAGTGACAAAAAATGTACGTTTAAAATTCTAACTTGCAAATATCTCTGTCAAATATTAGGTTTGTTCTAACACATGTCTGTAACTGGTTTAAAACTTGCATGCGTATCGTTCAGTTCTTTGCTGTAAAATGAAATTGCACATGCCTCGTACGGTTTCAAATTGAAACTAGTCAAAGACTTGTGTTGGACAAACCTATTGTCTGGGTCTGCAATTTTGAAAAGGCGGTGTGAAGATCGGAGGCGCGATTTTGCCCAAATTTTTGGAAATTCTTAAGCATATTTCTACGTCGCGATCGTTAAGAAAACATCGCACAGCAAACGGATTGAATGACAACCTTTTCTATCAACAACAGGGCCAGAATTATAACATCCAAGTTTTAAGTTTAACAATCTGCTGTTAAAGAAGGAGAAAGTCGACTGACGAACAAGTAAAAAGAAGGAATCGAACCAAATATGGTCATGATAGATCCATGTAATGACATCTGCATGTCATAGACGGTTCACCTGCAGATTCGTCACTAAACATCCGATCACCTGATGAGTTTTTCCAGGCTAGATCAGATAAAAAGAAGAATGGAATTCAGATCGGGGTAGACTCTCCTGGACAGCCATAAACCGGCGAACATCCCCCAGAAGCCATACAGAGTGGACATCTCTCATAGAAGAGGATCCAGTTCTCGTATATCAGAAAGACTGCCATAGAAGTCTACCGTCTTGCCATAATCGATGGGCAGATTCAAAGAAGCGACCGATCCAGCTCCTTGCCTCTATATGAAGAATGACAACGGCCGGATACGCCCAGAAGTCGATGAATCTGTCACCTACCCAGAGGTAAAATGCTTAAACATTGTAAACTCTCTCTCTCGATCTACATAGCTTAGGTAGATAGAAATTAATAGACGGTATCTGAACGCCCCTCGCGATCCCCACACGAAGTAGAGTAGTTGCGCCGTGTTATTTAGTTACGCTCTATTCAATCGTGTGTTACATAGTTCTTTGTACATTCTAGATTTACTTATAATAAACACTTGTATTTTGTTTATGACCTGTCTTATTCGGAAAACGGACACCTGTCGACTTGTTCACCGACCTCCCACTCGATAAGATAGCACTCCTATTTAACGCCATCCAGTGACACAGTGAGCAGATCTTGCCGATCCGGCAACTATTAGGGGAAGTCAAATGAAAACGAGACAAATGGGAAAAAGTAAGTAAACTGTTTATTATTTCAAAAGTAATTGCCATAACTGTTAATACATTTATCCCACTGTGAGACAAGACGGTCAATGCCTTCATAAAAAAATGTTTGCGGTTGCCTACGGAACCATGATTGTACTCAGGCGTGCACCTTTTCGTCCGAAGCAAATTGACAGCCAGGAATGTCTTTCTTCGGGGCTCCAAAAATATGAAAATTGCATGGGGAGAAATCGGGACTGTATGGAGGATGTGTATGGACTACGCTGCATAAGTTCCCAGCGAATCTTCTGCAGCGTAGTCAAAAGAACCTTGGTAACATGTGGTGGACATTATCCTGCAACAAAATGATGCTGTCTGTCAACATTCCTGGGTGTTTGGATTTGATGGCACGCTTCAATTTTTGCAAAGTTTCTATGTACCGCAGTGCGTTAATTGTGGAGCCGTGTTCCAGAAAGTCAACAAGCAGCGGACCTCCTTAGTGATGTTGGACGCACACACGACTCTCCGACCTCATTTCGAGCACGTCTAACAGACAAATGGCACAGCGGTAAACGTTTACGCTGTTCCTTCCTGGTTCCCAATAGAGGGCACTTCTATATACACACCTACCTGCATTACCAACTTCCGTGCCACACTTGTTATATAGTCTGTCTCGTTTTCATTTGACTACCCCTAATAGAAAGTCTTTCCTACGTCCGTATTCTCATAGTGGCAACATTACTTTACATTCTAATAAAAAATATTTACTTTCTACTCACAATAATTTTTTTTTTATTTCTAAGTATAACATCCTAATTTTAAAATATCCGGGTCAGCAATTTTGAAAAGGTGGCAACACTAATTATAGCACAGGTTTACTCTGCTTCATTTGATAGTACACGTATAAAGTGAGACATTGTAACAATAATTCAAAATTTGGAGGTAAGTAATTTAATGCTTTAGAAACACTATAACATACTAACGTAAGATATTAATGACAACTTTATTTTATAATCAAAATATTAATGTGTACTTAGGTAATCCCAATTGCAGCGCTTCCGACTGTTCGTGGACCCGACGGACTCCTCCCAGAGGGAAGCCGCCGGCAGGCCGCTTTGTGCTAAACGTCACTAGTTATTGATTCACGGTAGTTCTTGAACAAAATAAAAAAGGAAACGTCTACTAAAAAGATAGTTAATGTAATCTAACCTAACGTAACCGAAGCGCCGCCATTTTGGACTACCTAGGTACACATTAACTAAAATATTTCTATCGGCATACAGTAATACTAAACGAATTACATTAATTGTATGAAATATGGAAAATTTAAAGTCTCATGAAATCTGTACATTTCACCGTTTCTCTGATTTTATTCTCTTGACACTATGATAAACATACAATCGTAGGCAGCGTGAGTTAAAATAACCATACTTGTAATATAGATTTATTTTAAGGTTTGATCTTATTTTTCACCTGGCAGTGAATGGTTTATTTGCTAGTTTATTTATAACTCCATGAAAAGTAGGGGAGAGTAGAGTAATGGGGCCACCTGTTTTTTGGCTAAAATGCTTCATTTCCTCTTCGTTTCCCCAATATAGAAATTACAGACCAGATTGTTCGAAAACATTTAGCAGCCGTAAAATTCAAAGTTAAAAATTCTCCTATTTTTCAGCATTTTTATACTGATAATTGTGAAATTAATGTTAATAATGTAAAAGTTATTTATAAAGAGAAAAATAATGTTAAAAGAAAAGTTTAAAGAACACTCTGCTATAATTATCCAAATAACACTGTTAATTAATTTAAATACGGGTATATAAGTAAAAACTTAAAATGGAAACCCATGATCGGTAAATTTAATTAAGCTGTGTAAGAAATAACACAATTGAAGAGGCCGATATTGTTGGCGAAATGCATTTAGAGGATGTACCAATGTAATAAAAGTGTTTCTCTTTGCAAATTTGGTTTGCTTTTAATTTTATTTCATTATTAACGTACTGTTTCAGAATTTGGAAGTTTTTTATTTCCCGTAAGTCAGAAAGGAGATAAAATTTGAGTTTTCGTGTATTTTTCTACAATACAATTAAGTAATATTTGAACTTCTCACAATATTGTTAAGTTTTTTTAAATATATGCAAAATATCTTAGATGGACCCCATTCCCCTACTCATTAAGATATTTAATGTTATATTATTTTTTTAGTTACTTATTTGTTTTTATAAAAATATAAAAATTTGTCTTTGCCAAAAGCGCTAACATGTGATAAATTTTCTTTTACGTTCTTCATTTTATCGTTATATCCAAAAATACCTTGTTTATCAGGAAAACACGAATCTCTTACAGAAAATTTCCTATTTGTTTTTTTAGGATGAAAATAACCAAATCCCTTTTCTGTCGCCTTTTTATATGCATCCATGAAAAAATTAAATTTTCCAGCAAAAGATTGACAACCTAAACAATTCACCTGGCTCTCATCACGATTATTTTAAAATATAAGTTTACTCATTATTTAATTTTATCTTTCATAAACTTATTTTTGGAAAACAAATTTTGCATTATTAAAATCGCACATTACAGTGATGAGATTTGGTCGTAAATAAAAATGCTGTTTTCGGAGACAGCTCGTGCATCATATCATCAATTATTAAATCTCATCCTTGCACAGATTCTGGTAAACCATACATAAATGTGATATCTTTTTCTTCTTCAAAAAACGGTAGATATACAGAGTAACACCACAAAATCTTAGAAGGATTTTCATAAATTTTGTTGTGAATAGTTTTTCTCACCAATGTGGTTTTCCAGATTGTGAAGGTCCTGGAATTACGCTATGTACTCGAATGTTTGAAATACATATCAATCTTATCAACCTTATTATAAATTTTCTAAATTTCCTATTTTAATCCTGACTAATCTCCTTGAACATTAATAAAGTTTTTTTTTTTTTTTGTTCTTTTCTATATATATTTCTTTCGTGTCTTCTGCACATCGTTTAAACAAATTGTATAATCCGTTACATATATCACTAATTTTCTCAACTTTATATGCAAATTAGATATGAGAATAGTTTTAAAATACCAACGATTCAATAACGACATTCTACGCAAGTTAAAGCATTATCTACATTAAAACTTACTTTTTCCGTTATTAAACGTAAATTTCATTAATGATTTCCAAAATGATCCTTCTTGGTGTAATGTTTTAAAATATCAAAGTAAATCAAAACTATATTTCTGATAATTCACATAGTTTATTAGACAATGCACTTGATGCTGTCTGTAACATTCTTAATGATATGATAGAAAATTTAAATACATTTAATTTTTTTCTTTAAATTTATGAGTTTTTATAAAACGTAAAATTACTTATGGGTATAATTTATTTATAAGATTGCATAAGTGTATCGAATCATTACTATTACTTGTTTAGTGTAGTAAACAACATTCAATTATCCTAAATACCTGTACTATTTTTATTCCAGATGACTTGGCAATCAGGTGATTATAACATTAAAGAAAGGTTGTCACATCTTATGAAATCTGGACAAATGGCTGACGTCATTTTAATTGTTGGCCAAGAAAAAGAATATTCTCCGACCCACTCTCTGCTTCTCTCTATATACAGTGAGGTATTTTATGCAATGTTCTATGGTTCTATGGCGGAGAAAAGACAA